>NW_028122963.1:0-187664 GCF_965194805.1 Balaenoptera borealis
ATCAACCGAGGAATGCACAAAGTAGAAGTGGTCCACGTACACAGTGGAAAATTACTCCAATAAAAAATAAAAAGTAAATTTAAAAAAACCAACTAAAGTAAGGAGACATCAGCTTGTGTGGGTTTGTCTGGGCACACTCCACTCTAATTTATAACCGAGAAACACCACAGGCCGCAAGGGCTTTTCCCTAGGTACCAGGGTGGGGAACATAGAAAGGCTGCCACCCTCTGGCAGTTACCTGCAAAAGCAGCTTTAAAGGCTGTGCTAATGGTCATTTCATAGGAACAAGTACTGCAGAACTGTAAATGAAACCTGCCCTCAAAATGTCTTGAGGGAGGTAATGGCCAAAACATTTCAAAATGTGACACATACTTTAAGAGAACACTTTGAAGAACTAAGGGGTAATCACAGCTTGCAAAATACAAAGGACATGCCTTAAAGCTCAATTTCAACGGATTATGAGGCACGTGCGATTTCAACCACAGAGAGGTATCAGCTCACACTTGTCAGAATAACCATCAGCAAGAAAACTACAAACAATAAATGCTGAAGGTGTTGTGGAGAAATGCACACCCTCAACTTCGAGTGGGACGTAAGTTGGAAACCGCCACGAATGAGAACAGAACGGATGTGCCTTAAAAAGGTCAACGTTGAGCTACCATATGATCCAGCAGGCCCACTCCTCGACCGAAAATCTAAGAAGAGAGAATTGCAAAGACACAGGCAGGCAAATCTGCATGGCACAGTATTACAATAGCCAAGATATGGAAGTAACCAAAAAGTCCACCAACAGATGGGTGGACAAAGAAGAACTCCTCCATGTACAGATGGAATATTCGCTAGTGAAAAAAGTGAAACAATGCCATTTGCAGCACCATAGATGAGTCTAGACGTAATCACGCCACGTGTAGTAAGTGAGAAAGCAAAAGACACATAGCCTATCATATCACTTTTAGGAGTTACTTAAAAATTGATACCAATGAAGATATTTCCACAGAGAAAGGCAACCACAGATTCATTAAAAAACTTATGGTTCACCAAATAGAAAGGGATGAGGATTGGCTACATTACCATATTGGGGTTAACAGAGATATACAAACCATGTGAAATATATAATCACCAAAGACGTACGGAAGACCAGGAGAGAGACTACTCAACATTGTGTCATAACCTACATGGAAAAAGGACGCGAGGAAGAATAGATACACGTATATGTGTGAAAGAACCACATCTTGCACACCTAGAACAAACAAACCATTGTAATCAAATTTGCTGGGATAAAAAATCAAAAGTAAATTACAAATATGAACAAGAAGTAATGAGACATAAACTTACAGGGCTTTTTCCTGGCACATTCCATTCTAATTTACAACCTAGAACACCACTTCCATTAAGGCTCTGTTTCCCCAGTAACCAAATTTGGTAAAGGAGAAATGCTGCCACCTTCTGACCTTTCCCTGCAGGAGCAGCTTTAAACTCACAGCTAATGGTCACTTAACATTCCCAAGGACTCAGGGCTGTAAAGGACACCTGCCCTAAAAAATTGTGCTGAAGTAGGGAATGGACAAAAAAATTCAAAACAGGCAAAGGTTTCAAGAAGAGAGTATGAAGAGTTAAGTTTTACTCACGCTCTTTTAAAAAAAAAAGGAAAATGGATAAAAGCTCAACCTCAGGGAGTGTTAGACCCATGCAATCTAATCTACAAAAAGTTTCAACTTACACCAGTCGACTGACCAGCAGCAAAAAGTCTACAGACAATAAATGCTGAAGGGGTTTTAGGGAACTGTGTACCCTCTACCTGCTGGTGAGACGTAAAGGGGTAACAGCCAATAATGAGAACAGAAAGGAGCTGTGTTTAAAAGTAAAAATGGAGGTACCATTCAATCCAGCAGGCGCACCATTGGACCTCTCACCTGAGAAGACAAGAATCGAGAAGACACAGGCCGCAAAAGCTGCAGTGCAGCCTTATTCACAATAGCCAAGAAAGTGAAGCAATCAAAATGTCCAACAAGAGGTGAATGGATAAAGAAGAAGTGGTCCATGTACACAATGGAATATTAGCCATGGAAGACAATGAACCATTGCTCTCTGAGGCACCACAAATGAGTCTGGAGATAATCACGAAACATGAGGTAAGTCGGAAAGCAAAAGACCTATATTCTATGATATCACTTATAGGCGTTATCTAATAACTGACAC
Organism: Balaenoptera borealis; assembly: GCF_965194805.1. NCBI lineage: Eukaryota > Metazoa > Chordata > Mammalia > Artiodactyla > Balaenopteridae > Balaenoptera > Balaenoptera borealis. The sequence continues at coordinate 2,200 of NW_028122963.1, forward strand.
AAATGAACGTATTTCCACAGAGAAAGACACCCACAGACTTAGAAAACAAACTATGCTCATCTAAAAGGAAAGGTGGGGGGAATGGATAAATTAAGATTAGTGTTACTATATGTATACAAACACATATTATATACATATATCAAAAAGACCGACCATATAGCAAGGGAGGTCTGCGGAACCCTCAGTAACATTTTACATGGGAAGAGGATCTGTACTTGAATAGACATATATAATGTACAAATGAACCAGATCGTGTACACCTAGGAGAAACAATATTCTAAGCTTTACCCCAATTAAAAAAAAAATTTAAAACCAAGAAGAAATAATGAGACATAATCTTATGGGGGTTTCTCCATGCACATTCCAATGTAATTTACAACCTAGGAACACGACTTCCAGAAAGACTCTGCTGCCCTCGTACCCAGATTTGGGAATGGAGAAATGCTGCCTCCTTGAGGCCACTTCCCACAACAGCAGCTTTAAATCCATTGCCAAAGGTCACTAAATAGTCACCAAACTTGCAGTTCGGTAAATGACACCTGCTCTCTAAAAAAATTCTGGGGTGGAAAATCGACCAAAAAATTCAAAAGAGGGCAACCTTCCAAGAAGACAATTGCAAGAGTTATATTGTACTCCCAATTGTTTCCTTTTTTTAACAGAAAAGAAAACGGCAGAGAAAAATGATGAGTTTTACGAATTTTCAAAGACATGCAAACCCAAATTACAAACACCTATCAGCTCACAGCAGCCAGAAGGGCCGTTAGCATAAATGCTGCAAACAATAAATGCTGAAGCGATTGTGGAGAAATGCGTACCCTCGATTCTAAGGGGGACGTGGTAAGAGCCACTAATGAAAACACAAAGAAGGTGCTTTGAAAAGGGTAACACGGTGCTACCAGTCAATCAATCCCAACCACTGCTGGGCCTATCACCTGAGAAAATGAGAATTAAAAAGTCACAGGCTGGCAATCCTGCACTCCAACAATATTTACCATAGCCAACACTTGGAAGCAATGAAAATGTCCATCAACCGAGGAATGCACAAAGTACAAGTGGTCCACGTACACAGTGGAAAATTACTCCAATAAAAAATAAAAAGTAAATTTAAAAAAACCAACTAAAGTAAGGAGACATCAGCTTGTGTGGGTTTGTCTGGGCACACTCCACTCTAATTTATAACCGAGAAACACCACAGGCCGCAAGGGCTTTTCCCTAGGTACCAGGGTGGGGAACATAGAAAGGCTGCCACCCTCTGGCAGTTACCTGCAAAAGCAGCTTTAAAGGCTGTGCTAATGGTCATTTCATAGGAACAAGTACTGCAGAACTGTAAATGAAACCTGCCCTCAAAATGTCTTGAGGGAGGTAATGGCCAAAACATTTCAAAATGTGACACATACTTTAAGAGAACACTTTGAAGAACTAAGGGGTAATCACAGCTTGCAAAATACAAAGGACATGCCTTAAAGCTCAATTTCAACGGATTATGAGGCACGTGCGATTTCAACCACAGAGAGGTATCAGCTCACACTTGTCAGAATAACCATCAGCAAGAAAACTACAAACAATAAATGCTGAAGGTGTTGTGGAGAAATGCACACCCTCAACTTCGAGTGGGACGTAAGTTGGAAACCGCCACGAATGAGAACAGAACGGATGTGCCTTAAAAAGGTCAACGTTGAGCTACCATATGATCCAGCAGGCCCACTCCTCGACCGAAAATCTAAGAAGAGAGAATTGCAAAGACACAGGCAGGCAAATCTGCATGGCACAGTATTACAATAGCCAAGATATGGAAGTAACCAAAAAGTCCACCAACAGATGGGTGGACAAAGAAGAACTCCTCCATGTACAGATGGAATATTCGCTAGTGAAAAAAGTGAAACAATGCCATTTGCAGCACCATAGATGAGTCTAGACGTAATCACGCCACGTGTAGTAAGTGAGAAAGCAAAAGACACATAGCCTATCATATCACTTTTAGGAGTTACTTAAAAATTGATACCAATGAAGATATTTCCACAGAGAAAGGCAACCACAGATTCATTAAAAAACTTATGGTTCACCAAATAGAAAGGGATGAGGATTGGCTACATTACCATATTGGGGTTAACAGAGATATACAAACCATGTGAAATATATAATCACCAAAGACGTACGGAAGACCAGGAGAGAGACTACTCAACATTGTGTCATAACCTACATGGAAAAAGGACGCGAGGAAGAATAGATACACGTATATGTGTGAAAGAACCACATCTTGCACACCTAGAACAAACAAACCATTGTAATCAAATTTGCTGGGATAAAAAATCAAAAGTAAATTACAAATATGAACAAGAAGTAATGAGACATAAACTTACAGGGCTTTTTCCTGGCACATTCCATTCTAATTTACAACCTAGAACACCACTTCCATTAAGGCTCTGTTTCCCCAGTAACCAAATTTGGTAAAGGAGAAATGCTGCCACCTTCTGACCTTTCCCTGCAGGAGCAGCTTTAAACTCACAGCTAATGGTCACTTAACATTCCCAAGGACTCAGGGCTGTAAAGGACACCTGCCCTAAAAAATTGTGCTGAAGTAGGGAATGGACAAAAAAATTCAAAACAGGCAAAGGTTTCAAGAAGAGAGTATGAAGAGTTAAGTTTTACTCACGCTCTTTTAAAAAAAAAAGGAAAATGGATAAAAGCTCAACCTCAGGGAGTGTTAGACCCATGCAATCTAATCTACAAAAAGTTTCAACTTACACCAGTCGACTGACCAGCAGCAAAAAGTCTACAGACAATAAATGCTGAAGGGGTTTTAGGGAACTGTGTACCCTCTACCTGCTGGTGAGACGTAAAGGGGTAACAGCCAATAATGAGAACAGAAAGGAGCTGTGTTTAAAAGTAAAAATGGAGGTACCATTCAATCCAGCAGGCGCACCATTGGACCTCTCACCTGAGAAGACAAGAATCGAGAAGACACAGGCCGCAAAAGCTGCAGTGCAGCCTTATTCACAATAGCCAAGAAAGTGAAGCAATCAAAATGTCCAACAAGAGGTGAATGGATAAAGAAGAAGTGGTCCATGTACACAATGGAATATTAGCCATGGAAGACAATGAACCATTGCTCTCTGAGGCACCACAAATGAGTCTGGAGATAATCACGAAACATGAGGTAAGTCGGAAAGCAAAAGACCTATATTCTATGATATCACTTATAGGCGTTATCTAATAACTGACACAAATGAACGTATTTCCACAGAGAAAGACACCCACAGACTTAGAAAACAAACTATGCTCATCTAAAAGGAAAGGTGGGGGGAATGGATAAATTAAGATTAGTGTTACTATATGTATACAAACACATATTATATACATATATCAAAAAGACCGACCATATAGCAAGGGAGGTCTGCGGAACCCTCAGTAACATTTTACATGGGAAGAGGATCTGTACTTGAATAGACATATATAATGTACAAATGAACCAGATCGTGTACACCTAGGAGAAACAATATTCTAAGCTTTACCCCAATTAAAAAAAAAATTTAAAACCAAGAAGAAATAATGAGACATAATCTTATGGGGGTTTCTCCATGCACATTCCAATGTAATTTACAACCTAGGAACACGACTTCCAGAAAGACTCTGCTGCCCTCGTACCCAGATTTGGGAATGGAGAAATGCTGCCTCCTTGAGGCCACTTCCCACAACAGCAGCTTTAAATCCATTGCCAAAGGTCACTAAATAGTCACCAAACTTGCAGTTCGGTAAATGACACCTGCTCTCTAAAAAAATTCTGGGGTGGAAAATCGACCAAAAAATTCAAAAGAGGGCAACCTTCCAAGAAGACAATTGCAAGAGTTATATTGTACTCCCAATTGTTTCCTTTTTTTAACAGAAAAGAAAACGGCAGAGAAAAATGATGAGTTTTACGAATTTTCAAAGACATGCAAACCCAAATTACAAACACCTATCAGCTCACAGCAGCCAGAAGGGCCGTTAGCATAAATGCTGCAAACAATAAATGCTGAAGCGATTGTGGAGAAATGCGTACCCTCGATTCTAAGGGGGACGTGGTAAGAGCCACTAATGAAAACACAAAGAAGGTGCTTTGAAAAGGGTAACACGGTGCTACCAGTCAATCAATCCCAACCACTGCTGGGCCTATCACCTGAGAAAATGAGAATTAAAAAGTCACAGGCTGGCAATCCTGCACTCCAACAATATTTACCATAGCCAACACTTGGAAGCAATGAAAATGTCCATCAACCGAGGAATGCACAAAGTAGAAGTGGTCCACGTACACAGTGGAAAATTACTCCAATAAAAAATAAAAAGTAAATTAAAAAAAACCAACTAAAGTAAGGAGACATCAGCTTGTGTGGGTTTGTCTGGGCACACTCCACTCTAATTTATAACCGAGAAACACCACAGGCCGCAAGGGCTTTTCCCTAGGTACCAGGGTGGGGAACATAGAAAGGCTGCCACCCTCTGGCAGTTACCTGCAAAAGCAGCTTTAAAGGCTGTGCTAATGGTCATTTCATAGGAACAAGTACTGCAGAACTGTAAATGAAACCTGCCCTCAAAATGTCTTGAGGGAGGTAATGGCCAAAACATTTCAAAATGTGACACATACTTTAAGAGAACACTTTGAAGAACTAAGGGGTAATCACAGCTTGCAAAATACAAAGGACATGCCTTAAAGCTCAATTTCAACGGATTATGAGGCACGTGCGATTTCAACCACAGAGAGGTATCAGCTCACACTTGTCAGAATAACCATCAGCAAGAAAACTACAAACAATAAATGCTGAAGGTGTTGTGGAGAAATGCACACCCTCAACTTCGAGTGGGACGTAAGTTGGAAACCGCCACGAATGAGAACAGAACGGATGTGCCTTAAAAAGGTCAACGTTGAGCTACCATATGATCCAGCAGGCCCACTCCTCGACCGAAAATCTAAGAAGAGAGAATTGCAAAGACACAGGCAGGCAAATCTGCATGGCACAGTATTACAATAGCCAAGATATGGAAGTAACCAAAAAGTCCACCAACAGATGGGTGGACAAAGAAGAACTCCTCCATGTACAGATGGAATATTCGCTAGTGAAAAAAGTGAAACAATGCCATTTGCAGCACCATAGATGAGTCTAGACGTAATCACGCCACGTGTAGTAAGTGAGAAAGCAAAAGACACATAGCCTATCATATCACTTTTAGGAGTTACTTAAAAATTGATACCAATGAAGATATTTCCACAGAGAAAGGCAACCACAGATTCATTAAAAAACTTATGGTTCACCAAATAGAAAGGGATGAGGATTGGCTACATTACCATATTGGGGTTAACAGAGATATACAAACCATGTGAAATATATAATCACCAAAGACGTACGGAAGACCAGGAGAGAGACTACTCAACATTGTGTCATAACCTACATGGAAAAAGGACGCGAGGAAGAATAGATACACGTATATGTGTGAAAGAACCACATCTTGCACACCTAGAACAAACAAACCATTGTAATCAAATTTGCTGGGATAAAAAATCAAAAGTAAATTACAAATATGAACAAGAAGTAATGAGACATAAACTTACAGGGCTTTTTCCTGGCACATTCCATTCTAATTTACAACCTAGAACACCACTTCCATTAAGGCTCTGTTTCCCCAGTAACCAAATTTGGTAAAGGAGAAATGCTGCCACCTTCTGACCTTTCCCTGCAGGAGCAGCTTTAAACTCACAGCTAATGGTCACTTAACATTCCCAAGGACTCAGGGCTGTAAAGGACACCTGCCCTAAAAAATTGTGCTGAAGTAGGGAATGGACAAAAAAATTCAAAACAGGCAAAGGTTTCAAGAAGAGAGTATGAAGAGTTAAGTTTTACTCACGCTCTTTTAAAAAAAAAAGGAAAATGGATAAAAGCTCAACCTCAGGGAGTGTTAGACCCATGCAATCTAATCTACAAAAAGTTTCAACTTACACCAGTCGACTGACCAGCAGCAAAAAGTCTACAGACAATAAATGCTGAAGGGGTTTTAGGGAACTGTGTACCCTCTACCTGCTGGTGAGACGTAAAGGGGTAACAGCCAATAATGAGAACAGAAAGGAGCTGTGTTTAAAAGTAAAAATGGAGGTACCATTCAATCCAGCAGGCGCACCATTGGACCTCTCACCTGAGAAGACAAGAATCGAGAAGACACAGGCCGCAAAAGCTGCAGTGCAGCCTTATTCACAATAGCCAAGAAAGTGAAGCAATCAAAATGTCCAACAAGAGGTGAATGGATAAAGAAGAAGTGGTCCATGTACACAATGGAATATTAGCCATGGAAGACAATGAACCATTGCTCTCTGAGGCACCACAAATGAGTCTGGAGATAATCACGAAACATGAGGTAAGTCGGAAAGCAAAAGACCTATATTCTATGATATCACTTATAGGCGTTATCTAATAACTGACACAAATGAACGTATTTCCACAGAGAAAGACACCCACAGACTTAGAAAACAAACTATGCTCATCTAAAAGGAAAGGTGGGGGGAATGGATAAATTAAGATTAGTGTTACTATATGTATACAAACACATATTATATACATATATCAAAAAGACCGACCATATAGCAAGGGAGGTCTGCGGAACCCTCAGTAACATTTTACATGGGAAGAGGATCTGTACTTGAATAGACATATATAATGTACAAATGAACCAGATCGTGTACACCTAGGAGAAACAATATTCTAAGCTTTACCCCAATTAAAAAAAAAATTTAAAACCAAGAAGAAATAATGAGACATAATCTTATGGGGGTTTCTCCATGCACATTCCAATGTAATTTACAACCTAGGAACACGACTTCCAGAAAGACTCTGCTGCCCTCGTACCCAGATTTGGGAATGGAGAAATGCTGCCTCCTTGAGGCCACTTCCCACAACAGCAGCTTTAAATCCATTGCCAAAGGTCACTAAATAGTCACCAAACTTGCAGTTCGGTAAATGACACCTGCTCTCTAAAAAAATTCTGGGGTGGAAAATCGACCAAAAAATTCAAAAGAGGGCAACCTTCCAAGAAGACAATTGCAAGAGTTATATTGTACTCCCAATTGTTTCCTTTTTTTAACAGAAAAGAACACGGCAGAGAAAAATGATGAGTTTTACGAATTTTCAAAGACATGCAAACCCAAATTACAAACACCTATCAGCTCACAGCAGCCAGAAGGGCCGTTAGCATAAATGCTGCAAACAATAAATGCTGAAGCGATTGTGGAGAAATGCGTACCCTCGATTCTAAGGGGGACGTGGTAAGAGCCACTAATGAAAACACAAAGAAGGTGCTTTGAAAAGGGTAACACGGTGCTACCAGTCAATCAATCCCAACCACTGCTGGGCCTATCACCTGAGAAAATGAGAATTAAAAAGTCACAGGCTGGCAATCCTGCACTCCAACAATATTTACCATAGCCAACACTTGGAAGCAATGAAAATGTCCATCAACCGAGGAATGCACAAAGTAGAAGTGGTCCACGTACACAGTGGAAAATTACTCCAATAAAAAATAAAAAGTAAATTTAAAAAAACCAACTAAAGTAAGGAGACATCAGCTTGTGTGGGTTTGTCTGGGCACACTCCACTCTAATTTATAACCGAGAAACACCACAGGCCGCAAGGGCTTTTCCCTAGGTACCAGGGTGGGGAACATAGAAAGGCTGCCACCCTCTGGCAGTTACCTGCAAAAGCAGCTTTAAAGGCTGTGCTAATGGTCATTTCATAGGAACAAGTACTGCAGAACTGTAAATGAAACCTGCCCTCAAAATGTCTTGAGGGAGGTAATGGCCAAAACATTTCAAAATGTGACACATACTTTAAGAGAACACTTTGAAGAACTAAGGGGTAATCACAGCTTGCAAAATACAAAGGACATGCCTTAAAGCTCAATTTCAACGGATTATGAGGCACGTGCGATTTCAACCACAGAGAGGTATCAGCTCACACTTGTCAGAATAACCATCAGCAAGAAAACTACAAACAATAAATGCTGAAGGTGTTGTGGAGAAATGCACACCCTCAACTTCGAGTGGGACGTAAGTTGGAAACCGCCACGAATGAGAACAGAACGGATGTGCCTTAAAAAGGTCAACGTTGAGCTACCATATGATCCAGCAGGCCCACTCCTCGACCGAAAATCTAAGAAGAGAGAATTGCAAAGACACAGGCAGGCAAATCTGCATGGCACAGTATTACAATAGCCAAGATATGGAAGTAACCAAAAAGTCCACCAACAGATGGGTGGACAAAGAAGAACTCCTCCATGTACAGATGGAATATTCGCTAGTGAAAAAAGTGAAACAATGCCATTTGCAGCACCATAGATGAGTCTAGACGTAATCACGCCACGTGTAGTAAGTGAGAAAGCAAAAGACACATAGCCTATCATATCACTTTTAGGAGTTACTTAAAAATTGATACCAATGAAGATATTTCCACAGAGAAAGGCAACCACAGATTCATTAAAAAACTTATGGTTCACCAAATAGAAAGGGATGAGGATTGGCTACATTACCATATTGGGGTTAACAGAGATATACAAACCATGTGAAATATATAATCACCAAAGACGTACGGAAGACCAGGAGAGAGACTACTCAACATTGTGTCATAACCTACATGGAAAAAGGACGCGAGGAAGAATAGATACACGTATATGTGTGAAAGAACCACATCTTGCACACCTAGAACAAACAAACCATTGTAATCAAATTTGCTGGGATAAAAAATCAAAAGTAAATTACAAATATGAACAAGAAGTAATGAGACATAAACTTACAGGGCTTTTTCCTGGCACATTCCATTCTAATTTACAACCTAGAACACCACTTCCATTAAGGCTCTGTTTCCCCAGTAACCAAATTTGGTAAAGGAGAAATGCTGCCACCTTCTGACCTTTCCCTGCAGGAGCAGCTTTAAACTCACAGCTAATGGTCACTTAACATTCCCAAGGACTCAGGGCTGTAAAGGACACCTGCCCTAAAAAATTGTGCTGAAGTAGGGAATGGACAAAAAAATTCAAAACAGGCAAAGGTTTCAAGAAGAGAGTATGAAGAGTTAAGTTTTACTCACGCTCTTTTAAAAAAAAAAGGAAAATGGATAAAAGCTCAACCTCAGGGAGTGTTAGACCCATGCAATCTAATCTACAAAAAGTTTCAACTTACACCAGTCGACTGACCAGCAGCAAAAAGTCTACAGACAATAAATGCTGAAGGGGTTTTAGGGAACTGTGTACCCTCTACCTGCTGGTGAGACGTAAAGGGGTAACAGCCAATAATGAGAACAGAAAGCAGCTGTGTTTAAAAGTAAAAATGGAGGTACCATTCAATCCAGCAGGCGCACCATTGGACCTCTCACCTGAGAAGACAAGAATCGAGAAGACACAGGCCGCAAAAGCTGCAGTGCAGCCTTATTCACAATAGCCAAGAAAGTGAAGCAATCAAAATGTCCAACAAGAGGTGAATGGATAAAGAAGAAGTGGTCCATGTACACAATGGAATATTAGCCATGGAAGACAATGAACCATTGCTCTCTGAGGCACCACAAATGAGTCTGGAGATAATCACGAAACATGAGGTAAGTCGGAAAGCAAAAGACCTATATTCTATGATATCACTTATAGGCGTTATCTAATAACTGACACAAATGAACGTATTTCCACAGAGAAAGACACCCACAGACTTAGAAAACAAACTATGCTCATCTAAAAGGAAAGGTGGGGGGAATGGATACATTAAGATTAGTGTTACTATATGTATACAAACACATATTATATACATATATCAAAAAGACCGACCATATAGCAAGGGAGGTCTGCGGAACCCTCAGTAACATTTTACATGGGAAGAGGATCTGTACTTGAATAGACATATATAATGTACAAATGAACCAGATCGTGTACACCTAGGAGAAACAATATTCTAAGCTTTACCCCAATTAAAAAAAAAATTTAAAACCAAGAAGAAATAATGAGACATAATCTTATGGGGGTTTCTCCATGCACATTCCAATGTAATTTACAACCTAGGAACACGACTTCCAGAAAGACTCTGCTGCCCTCGTACCCAGATTTGGGAATGGAGAAATGCTGCCTCCTTGAGGCCACTTCCCACAACAGCAGCTTTAAATCCATTGCCAAAGGTCACTAAATAGTCACCAAACTTGCAGTTCGGTAAATGACACCTGCTCTCTAAAAAAATTCTGGGGTGGAAAATCGACCAAAAAATTCAAAAGAGGGCAACCTTCCAAGAAGACAATTGCAAGAGTTATATTGTACTCCCAATTGTTTCCTTTTTTTAACAGAAAAGAAAACGGCAGAGAAAAATGATGAGTTTTACGAATTTTCAAAGACATGCAAACCCAAATTACAAACACCTATCAGCTCACAGCAGCCAGAAGGGCCGTTAGCATAAATGCTGCAAACAATAAATGCTGAAGCGATTGTGGAGAAATGCGTACCCTCGATTCTAAGGGGGACGTGGTAAGAGCCACTAATGAAAACACAAAGAAGGTGCTTTGAAAAGGGTAACACGGTGCTACCAGTCAATCAATCCCAACCACTGCTGGGCCTATCACCTGAGAAAATGAGAATTAAAAAGTCACAGGCTGGCAATCCTGCACTCCAACAATATTTACCATAGCCAACACTTGGAAGCAATGAAAATGTCCATCAACCGAGGAATGCACAAAGTAGAAGTGGTCCACGTACACAGTGGAAAATTACTCCAATAAAAAATAAAAAGTAAATTTAAAAAAACCAACTAAAGTAAGGAGACATCAGCTTGTGTGGGTTTGTCTGGGCACACTCCACTCTAATTTATAACCGAGAAACACCACAGGCCGCAAGGGCTTTTCCCTAGGTACCAGGGTGGGGAACATAGAAAGGCTGCCACCCTCTGGCAGTTACCTGCAAAAGCAGCTTTAAAGGCTGTGCTAATGGTCATTTCATAGGAACAAGTACTGCAGAACTGTAAATGAAACCTGCCCTCAAAATGTCTTGAGGGAGGTAATGGCCAAAACATTTCAAAATGTGACACATACTTTAAGAGAACACTTTGAAGAACTAAGGGGTAATCACAGCTTGCAAAATACAAAGGACATGCCTTAAAGCTCAATTTCAACGGATTATGAGGCACGTGCGATTTCAACCACAGAGAGGTATCAGCTCACACTTGTCAGAATAACCATCAGCAAGAAAACTACAAACAATAAATGCTGAAGGTGTTGTGGAGAAATGCACACCCTCAACTTCGAGTGGGACGTAAGTTGGAAACCGCCACGAATGAGAACAGAACGGATGTGCCTTAAAAAGGTCAACGTTGAGCTACCATATGATCCAGCAGGCCCACTCCTCGACCGAAAATCTAAGAAGAGAGAATTGCAAAGACACAGGCAGGCAAATCTGCATGGCACAGTATTACAATAGCCAAGATATGGAAGTAACCAAAAAGTCCACCAACAGATGGGTGGACAAAGAAGAACTCCTCCATGTACAGATGGAATATTCGCTAGTGAAAAAAGTGAAACAATGCCATTTGCAGCACCATAGATGAGTCTAGACGTAATCACGCCACGTGTAGTAAGTGAGAAAGCAAAAGACACATAGCCTATCATATCACTTTTAGGAGTTACTTAAAAATTGATACCAATGAAGATATTTCCACAGAGAAAGGCAACCACAGATTCATTAAAAAACTTATGGTTCACCAAATAGAAAGGGATGAGGATTGGCTACATTACCATATTGGGGTTAACAGAGATATACAAACCATGTGAAATATATAATCACCAAAGACGTACGGAAGACCAGGAGAGAGACTACTCAACATTGTGTCATAACCTACATGGAAAAAGGACGCGAGGAAGAATAGATACACGTATATGTGTGAAAGAACCACATCTTGCACACCTAGAACAAACAAACCATTGTAATCAAATTTGCTGGGATAAAAAATCAAAAGTAAATTACAAATATGAACAAGAAGTAATGAGACATAAACTTACAGGGCTTTTTCCTGGCACATTCCATTCTAATTTACAACCTAGAACACCACTTCCATTAAGGCTCTGTTTCCCCAGTAACCAAATTTGGTAAAGGAGAAATGCTGCCACCTTCTGACCTTTCCCTGCAGGAGCAGCTTTAAACTCACAGCTAATGGTCACTTAACATTCCCAAGGACTCAGGGCTGTAAAGGACACCTGCCCTAAAAAATTGTGCTGAAGTAGGGAATGGACAAAAAAATTCAAAACAGGCAAAGGTTTCAAGAAGAGAGTATGAAGAGTTAAGTTTTACTCACGCTCTTTTAAAAAAAAAAGGAAAATGGATAAAAGCTCAACCTCAGGGAGTGTTAGACCCATGCAATCTAATCTACAAAAAGTTTCAACTTACACCAGTCGACTGACCAGCAGCAAAAAGTCTACAGACAATAAATGCTGAAGGGGTTTTAGGGAACTGTGTACCCTCTACCTGCTGGTGAGACGTAAAGGGGTAACAGCCAATAATGAGAACAGAAAGGAGCTGTGTTTAAAAGTAAAAATGGAGGTACCATTCAATCCAGCAGGCGCACCATTGGACCTCTCACCTGAGAAGACAAGAATCGAGAAGACACAGGCCGCAAAAGCTGCAGTGCAGCCTTATTCACAATAGCCAAGAAAGTGAAGCAATCAAAATGTCCAACAAGAGGTGAATGGATAAAGAAGAAGTGGTCCATGTACACAATGGAATATTAGCCATGGAAGACAATGAACCATTGCTCTCTGAGGCACCACAAATGAGTCTGGAGATAATCACGAAACATGAGGTAAGTCGGAAAGCAAAAGACCTATATTCTATGATATCACTTATAGGCGTTATCTAATAACTGACACAAATGAACGTATTTCCACAGAGAAAGACACCCACAGACTTAGAAAACAAACTATGCTCATCTAAAAGGAAAGGTGGGGGGAATGGATAAATTAAGATTAGTGTTACTATATGTATACAAACACATATTATATACATATATCAAAAAGACCGACCATATAGCAAGGGAGGTCTGCGGAACCCTCAGTAACATTTTACATGGGAAGAGGATCTGTACTTGAATAGACATATATAATGTACAAATGAACCAGATCGTGTACACCTAGGAGAAACAATATTCTAAGCTTTACCCCAATTAAAAAAAAAATTTAAAACCAAGAAGAAATAATGAGACATAATCTTATGGGGGTTTCTCCATGCACATTCCAATGTAATTTACAACCTAGGAACACGACTTCCAGAAAGACTCTGCTGCCCTCGTACCCAGATTTGGGAATGGAGAAATGCTGCCTCCTTGAGGCCACTTCCCACAACAGCAGCTTTAAATCCATTGCCAAAGGTCACTAAATAGTCACCAAACTTGCAGTTCGGTAAATGACACCTGCTCTCTAAAAAAATTCTGGGGTGGAAAATCGACCAAAAAATTCAAAAGAGGGCAACCTTCCAAGAAGACAATTGCAAGAGTTATATTGTACTCCCAATTGTTTCCTTTTTTTAACAGAAAAGAAAACGGCAGAGAAAAATGATGAGTTTTACGAATTTTCAAAGACATGCAAACCCAAATTACAAACACCTATCAGCTCACAGCAGCCAGAAGGGCCGTTAGCATAAATGCTGCAAACAATAAATGCTGAAGCGATTGTGGAGAAATGCGTACCCTCGATTCTAAGGGGGACGTGGTAAGAGCCACTAATGAAAACACAAAGAAGGTGCTTTGAAAAGGGTAACACGGTGCTACCAGTCAATCAATCCCAACCACTGCTGGGCCTATCACCTGAGAAAATGAGAATTAAAAAGTCACAGGCTGGCAATCCTGCACTCCAACAATATTTACCATAGCCAACACTTGGAAGCAATGAAAATGTCCATCAACCGAGGAATGCACAAAGTACAAGTGGTCCACGTACACAGTGGAAAATTACTCCAATAAAAAATAAAAAGTAAATTTAAAAAAACCAACTAAAGTAAGGAGACATCAGCTTGTGTGGGTTTGTCTGGGCACACTCCACTCTAATTTATAACCGAGAAACACCACAGGCCGCAAGGGCTTTTCCCTAGGTACCAGGGTGGGGAACATAGAAAGGCTGCCACCCTCTGGCAGTTACCTGCAAAAGCAGCTTTAAAGGCTGTGCTAATGGTCATTTCATAGGAACAAGTACTGCAGAACTGTAAATGAAACCTGCCCTCAAAATGTCTTGAGGGAGGTAATGGCCAAAACATTTCAAAATGTGACACATACTTTAAGAGAACACTTTGAAGAACTAAGGGGTAATCACAGCTTGCAAAATACAAAGGACATGCCTTAAAGCTCAATTTCAACGGATTATGAGGCACGTGCGATTTCAACCACAGAGAGGTATCAGCTCACACTTGTCAGAATAACCATCAGCAAGAAAACTACAAACAATAAATGCTGAAGGTGTTGTGGAGAAATGCACACCCTCAACTTCGAGTGGGACGTAAGTTGGAAACCGCCACGAATGAGAACAGAACGGATGTGCCTTAAAAAGGTCAACGTTGAGCTACCATATGATCCAGCAGGCCCACTCCTCGACCGAAAATCTAAGAAGAGAGAATTGCAAAGACACAGGCAGGCAAATCTGCATGGCACAGTATTACAATAGCCAAGATATGGAAGTAACCAAAAAGTCCACCAACAGATGGGTGGACAAAGAAGGACTCCTCCATGTACAGATGGAATATTCGCTAGTGAAAAAAGTGAAACAATGCCATTTGCAGCACCATAGATGAGTCTAGACGTAATCACGCCACGTGTAGTAAGTGAGAAAGCAAAAGACACATATCCTATCATATCACTTTTAGGAGTTACTTAAAAATTGATACCAATGAAGATATTTCCACAGAGAAAGGCAACCACAGATTCATTAAAAAACTTATGGTTCACCAAATAGAAAGGGATGAGGATTGGCTACATTACCATATTGGGGTTAACAGAGATATACAAACCATGTGAAATATATAATCACCAAAGACGTACGGAAGACCAGGAGAGAGACTACTCAACATTGTGTCATAACCTACATGGAAAAAGGACGCGAGGAAGAATAGATACACGTATATGTGTGAAAGAACCACATCTTGCACACCTAGAACAAACAAACCATTGTAATCAAATTTGCTGGGATAAAAAATCAAAAGTAAATTACAAATATGAACAAGAAGTAATGAGACATAAACTTACAGGGCTTTTTCCTGGCACATTCCATTCTAATTTACAACCTAGAACACCACTTCCATTAAGGCTCTGTTTCCCCAGTAACCAAATTTGGTAAAGGAGAAATGCTGCCACCTTCTGACCTTTCCCTGCAGGAGCAGCTTTAAACTCACAGCTAATGGTCACTTAACATTCCCAAGGACTCAGGGCTGTAAAGGACACCTGCCCTAAAAAATTGTGCTGAAGTAGGGAATGGACAAAAAAATTCAAAACAGGCAAAGGTTTCAAGAAGAGAGTATGAAGAGTTAAGTTTTACTCACGCTCTTTTAAAAAAAAAAGGAAAATGGATAAAAGCTCAACCTCAGGGAGTGTTAGACCCATGCAATCTAATCTACAAAAAGTTTCAACTTACACCAGTCGACTGACCAGCAGCAAAAAGTCTACAGACAATAAATGCTGAAGGGGTTTTAGGGAACTGTGTACCCTCTACCTGCTGGTGAGACGTAAAGGGGTAACAGCCAATAATGAGAACAGAAAGGAGCTGTGTTTAAAAGTAAAAATGGAGGTACCATTCAATCCAGCAGGCGCACCATTGGACCTCTCACCTGAGAAGACAAGAATCGAGAAGACACAGGCCGCAAAAGCTGCAGTGCAGCCTTATTCACAATAGCCAAGAAAGTGAAGCAATCAAAATGTCCAACAAGAGGTGAATGGATAAAGAAGAAGTGGTCCATGTACACAATGGAATATTAGCCATGGAAGACAATGAACCATTGCTCTCTGAGGCACCACAAATGAGTCTGGAGATAATCACGAAACATGAGGTAAGTCGGAAAGCAAAAGACCTATATTCTATGATATCACTTATAGGCGTTATCTAATAACTGACACAAATGAACGTATTTCCACAGAGAAAGACACCCACAGACTTAGAAAACAAACTATGCTCATCTAAAAGGAAAGGTGGGGGGAATGGATAAATTAAGATTAGTGTTACTATATGTATACAAACACATATTATATACATATATCAAAAAGACCGACCATATAGCAAGGGAGGTCTGCGGAACCCTCAGTAACATTTTACATGGGAAGAGGATCTGTACTTGAATAGACATATATAATGTACAAATGAACCAGATCGTGTACACCTAGGAGAAACAATATTCTAAGCTTTACCCCAATTAAAAAAAAAATTTAAAACCAAGAAGAAATAATGAGACATAATCTTATGGGGGTTTCTCCATGCACATTCCAATGTAATTTACAACCTAGGAACACGACTTCCAGAAAGACTCTGCTGCCCTCGTACCCAGATTTGGGAATGGAGAAATGCTGCCTCCTTGAGGCCACTTCCCACAACAGCAGCTTTAAATCCATTGCCAAAGGTCACTAAATAGTCACCAAACTTGCAGTTCGGTAAATGACACCTGCTCTCTAAAAAAATTCTGGGGTGGAAAATCGACCAAAAAATTCAAAAGAGGGCAACCTTCCAAGAAGACAATTGCAAGAGTTATATTGTACTCCCAATTGTTTCCTTTTTTTAACAGAAAAGAAAACGGCAGAGAAAAATGATGAGTTTTACGAATTTTCAAAGACATGCAAACCCAAATTACAAACACCTATCAGCTCACAGCAGCCAGAAGGGCCGTTAGCATAAATGCTGCAAACAATAAATGCTGAAGCGATTGTGGAGAAATGCGTACCCTCGATTCTAAGGGGGACGTGGTAAGAGCCACTAATGAAAACACAAAGAAGGTGCTTTGAAAAGGGTAACACGGTGCTACCAGTCAATCAATCCCAACCACTGCTGGGCCTATCACCTGAGAAAATGAGAATTAAAAAGTCACAGGCTGGCAATCCTGCACTCCAACAATATTTACCATAGCCAACACTTGGAAGCAATGAAAATGTCCATCAACCGAGGAATGCACAAAGTAGAAGTGGTCCACGTACACAGTGGAAAATTACTCCAATAAAAAATAAAAAGTAAATTAAAAAAAACCAACTAAAGTAAGGAGACATCAGCTTGTGTGGGTTTGTCTGGGCACACTCCACTCTAATTTATAACCGAGAAACACCACAGGCCGCAAGGGCTTTTCCCTAGGTACCAGGGTGGGGAACATAGAAAGGCTGCCACCCTCTGGCAGTTACCTGCAAAAGCAGCTTTAAAGGCTGTGCTAATGGTCATTTCATAGGAACAAGTACTGCAGAACTGTAAATGAAACCTGCCCTCAAAATGTCTTGAGGGAGGTAATGGCCAAAACATTTCAAAATGTGACACATACTTTAAGAGAACACTTTGAAGAACTAAGGGGTAATCACAGCTTGCAAAATACAAAGGACATGCCTTAAAGCTCAATTTCAACGGATTATGAGGCACGTGCGATTTCAACCACAGAGAGGTATCAGCTCACACTTGTCAGAATAACCATCAGCAAGAAAACTACAAACAATAAATGCTGAAGGTGTTGTGGAGAAATGCACACCCTCAACTTCGAGTGGGACGTAAGTTGGAAACCGCCACGAATGAGAACAGAACGGATGTGCCTTAAAAAGGTCAACGTTGAGCTACCATATGATCCAGCAGGCCCACTCCTCGACCGAAAATCTAAGAAGAGAGAATTGCAAAGACACAGGCAGGCAAATCTGCATGGCACAGTATTACAATAGCCAAGATATGGAAGTAACCAAAAAGTCCACCAACAGATGGGTGGACAAAGAAGAACTCCTCCATGTACAGATGGAATATTCGCTAGTGAAAAAAGTGAAACAATGCCATTTGCAGCACCATAGATGAGTCTAGACGTAATCACGCCACGTGTAGTAAGTGAGAAAGCAAAAGACACATAGCCTATCATATCACTTTTAGGAGTTACTTAAAAATTGATACCAATGAAGATATTTCCACAGAGAAAGGCAACCACAGATTCATTAAAAAACTTATGGTTCACCAAATAGAAAGGGATGAGGATTGGCTACATTACCATATTGGGGTTAACAGAGATATACAAACCATGTGAAATATATAATCACCAAAGACGTACGGAAGACCAGGAGAGAGACTACTCAACATTGTGTCATAACCTACATGGAAAAAGGACGCGAGGAAGAATAGATACACGTATATGTGTGAAAGAACCACATCTTGCACACCTAGAACAAACAAACCATTGTAATCAAATTTGCTGGGATAAAAAATCAAAAGTAAATTACAAATATGAACAAGAAGTAATGAGACATAAACTTACAGGGCTTTTTCCTGGCACATTCCATTCTAATTTACAACCTAGAACACCACTTCCATTAAGGCTCTGTTTCCCCAGTAACCAAATTTGGTAAAGGAGAAATGCTGCCACCTTCTGACCTTTCCCTGCAGGAGCAGCTTTAAACTCACAGCTAATGGTCACTTAACATTCCCAAGGACTCAGGGCTGTAAAGGACACCTGCCCTAAAAAATTGTGCTGAAGTAGGGAATGGACAAAAAAATTCAAAACAGGCAAAGGTTTCAAGAAGAGAGTATGAAGAGTTAAGTTTTACTCACGCTCTTTTAAAAAAAAAAGGAAAATGGATAAAAGCTCAACCTCAGGGAGTGTTAGACCCATGCAATCTAATCTACAAAAAGTTTCAACTTACACCAGTCGACTGACCAGCAGCAAAAAGTCTACAGACAATAAATGCTGAAGGGGTTTTAGGGAACTGTGTACCCTCTACCTGCTGGTGAGACGTAAAGGGGTAACAGCCAATAATGAGAACAGAAAGGAGCTGTGTTTAAAAGTAAAAATGGAGGTACCATTCAATCCAGCAGGCGCACCATTGGACCTCTCACCTGAGAAGACAAGAATCGAGAAGACACAGGCCGCAAAAGCTGCAGTGCAGCCTTATTCACAATAGCCAAGAAAGTGAAGCAATCAAAATGTCCAACAAGAGGTGAATGGATAAAGAAGAAGTGGTCCATGTACACAATGGAATATTAGCCATGGAAGACAATGAACCATTGCTCTCTGAGGCACCACAAATGAGTCTGGAGATAATCACGAAACATGAGGTAAGTCGGAAAGCAAAAGACCTATATTCTATGATATCACTTATAGGCGTTATCTAATAACTGACACAAATGAACGTATTTCCACAGAGAAAGACACCCACAGACTTAGAAAACAAACTATGCTCATCTAAAAGGAAAGGTGGGGGGAATGGATAAATTAAGATTAGTGTTACTATATGTATACAAACACATATTATATACATATATCAAAAAGACCGACCATATAGCAAGGGAGGTCTGCGGAACCCTCAGTAACATTTTACATGGGAAGAGGATCTGTACTTGAATAGACATATATAATGTACAAATGAACCAGATCGTGTACACCTAGGAGAAACAATATTCTAAGCTTTACCCCAATTAAAAAAAAAATTTAAAACCAAGAAGAAATAATGAGACATAATCTTATGGGGGTTTCTCCATGCACATTCCAATGTAATTTACAACCTAGGAACACGACTTCCAGAAAGACTCTGCTGCCCTCGTACCCAGATTTGGGAATGGAGAAATGCTGCCTCCTTGAGGCCACTTCCCACAACAGCAGCTTTAAATCCATTGCCAAAGGTCACTAAATAGTCACCAAACTTGCAGTTCGGTAAATGACACCTGCTCTCTAAAAAAATTCTGGGGTGGAAAATCGACCAAAAAATTCAAAAGAGGGCAACCTTCCAAGAAGACAATTGCAAGAGTTATATTGTACTCCCAATTGTTTCCTTTTTTTAACAGAAAAGAAAACGGCAGAGAAAAATGATGAGTTTTACGAATTTTCAAAGACATGCAAACCCAAATTACAAACACCTATCAGCTCACAGCAGCCAGAAGGGCCGTTAGCATAAATGCTGCAAACAATAAATGCTGAAGCGATTGTGGAGAAATGCGTACCCTCGATTCTAAGGGGGACGTGGTAAGAGCCACTAATGAAAACACAAAGAAGGTGCTTTGAAAAGGGTAACACGGTGCTACCAGTCAATCAATCCCAACCACTGCTGGGCCTATCACCTGAGAAAATGAGAATTAAAAAGTCACAGGCTGGCAATCCTGCACTCCAACAATATTTACCATAGCCAACACTTGGAAGCAATGAAAATGTCCATCAACCGAGGAATGCACAAAGTAGAAGTGGTCCACGTACACAGTGGAAAATTACTCCAATAAAAAATAAAAAGTAAATTTAAAAAAACCAACTAAAGTAAGGAGACATCAGCTTGTGTGGGTTTGTCTGGGCACACTCCACTCTAATTTATAACCGAGAAACACCACAGGCCGCAAGGGCTTTTCCCTAGGTACCAGGGTGGGGAACATAGAAAGGCTGCCACCCTCTGGCAGTTACCTGCAAAAGCAGCTTTAAAGGCTGTGCTAATGGTCATTTCATAGGAACAAGTACTGCAGAACTGTAAATGAAACCTGCCCTCAAAATGTCTTGAGGGAGGTAATGGCCAAAACATTTCAAAATGTGACACATACTTTAAGAGAACACTTTGAAGAACTAAGGGGTAATCACAGCTTGCAAAATACAAAGGACATGCCTTAAAGCTCAATTTCAACGGATTATGAGGCACGTGCGATTTCAACCACAGAGAGGTATCAGCTCACACTTGTCAGAATAACCATCAGCAAGAAAACTACAAACAATAAATGCTGAAGGTGTTGTGGAGAAATGCACACCCTCAACTTCGAGTGGGACGTAAGTTGGAAACCGCCACGAATGAGAACAGAACGGATGTGCCTTAAAAAGGTCAACGTTGAGCTACCATATGATCCAGCAGGCCCACTCCTCGACCGAAAATCTAAGAAGAGAGAATTGCAAAGACACAGGCAGGCAAATCTGCATGGCACAGTATTACAATAGCCAAGATATGGAAGTAACCAAAAAGTCCACCAACAGATGGGTGGACAAAGAAGAACTCCTCCATGTACAGATGGAATATTCGCTAGTGAAAAAAGTGAAACAATGCCATTTGCAGCACCATAGATGAGTCTAGACGTAATCACGCCACGTGTAGTAAGTGAGAAAGCAAAAGACACATAGCCTATCATATCACTTTTAGGAGTTACTTAAAAATTGATACCAATGAAGATATTTCCACAGAGAAAGGCAACCACAGATTCATTAAAAAACTTATGGTTCACCAAATAGAAAGGGATGAGGATTGGCTACATTACCATATTGGGGTTAACAGAGATATACAAACCATGTGAAATATATAATCACCAAAGACGTACGGAAGACCAGGAGAGAGACTACTCAACATTGTGTCATAACCTACATGGAAAAAGGACGCGAGGAAGAATAGATACACGTATATGTGTGAAAGAACCACATCTTGCACACCTAGAACAAACAAACCATTGTAATCAAATTTGCTGGGATAAAAAATCAAAAGTAAATTACAAATATGAACAAGAAGTAATGAGACATAAACTTACAGGGCTTTTTCCTGGCACATTCCATTCTAATTTACAACCTAGAACACCACTTCCATTAAGGCTCTGTTTCCCCAGTAACCAAATTTGGTAAAGGAGAAATGCTGCCACCTTCTGACCTTTCCCTGCAGGAGCAGCTTTAAACTCACAGCTAATGGTCACTTAACATTCCCAAGGACTCAGGGCTGTAAAGGACACCTGCCCTAAAAAATTGTGCTGAAGTAGGGAATGGACAAAAAAATTCAAAACAGGCAAAGGTTTCAAGAAGAGAGTATGAAGAGTTAAGTTTTACTCACGCTCTTTTAAAAAAAAAAGGAAAATGGATAAAAGCTCAACCTCAGGGAGTGTTAGACCCATGCAATCTAATCTACAAAAAGTTTCAACTTACACCAGTCGACTGACCAGCAGCAAAAAGTCTACAGACAATAAATGCTGAAGGGGTTTTAGGGAACTGTGTACCCTCTACCTGCTGGTGAGACGTAAAGGGGTAACAGCCAATAATGAGAACAGAAAGCAGCTGTGTTTAAAAGTAAAAATGGAGGTACCATTCAATCCAGCAGGTGCACCATTGGACCTCTCACCTGAGAAGACAAGAATCGAGAAGACACAGGCCGCAAAAGCTGCAGTGCAGCCTTATTCACAATAGCCAAGAAAGTGAAGCAATCAAAATGTCCAACAAGAGGTGAATGGATAAAGAAGAAGTGGTCCATGTACACAATGGAATATTAGCCATGGAAGACAATGAACCATTGCTCTCTGAGGCACCACAAATGAGTCTGGAGATAATCACGAAACATGAGGTAAGTCGGAAAGCAAAAGACCTATATTCTATGATATCACTTATAGGCGTTATCTAATAACTGACACAAATGAACGTATTTCCACAGAGAAAGACACCCACAGACTTAGAAAACAAACTATGCTCATCTAAAAGGAAAGGTGGGGGGAATGGATAAATTAAGATTAGTGTTACTATATGTATACAAACACATATTATATACATATATCAAAAAGACCGACCATATAGCAAGGGAGGTCTGCGGAACCCTCAGTAACATTTTACATGGGAAGAGGATCTGTACTTGAATAGACATATATAATGTACAAATGAACCAGATCGTGTACACCTAGGAGAAACAATATTCTAAGCTTTACCCCAATTAAAAAAAAAATTTAAAACCAAGAAGAAATAATGAGACATAATCTTATGGGGGTTTCTCCATGCACATTCCAATGTAATTTACAACCTAGGAACACGACTTCCAGAAAGACTCTGCTGCCCTCGTACCCAGATTTGGGAATGGAGAAATGCTGCCTCCTTGAGGCCACTTCCCACAACAGCAGCTTTAAATCCATTGCCAAAGGTCACTAAATAGTCACCAAACTTGCAGTTCGGTAAATGACACCTGCTCTCTAAAAAAATTCTGGGGTGGAAAATCGACCAAAAAATTCAAAAGAGGGCAACCTTCCAAGAAGACAATTGCAAGAGTTATATTGTACTCCCAATTGTTTCCTTTTTTTAACAGAAAAGAAAACGGCAGAGAAAAATGATGAGTTTTACGAATTTTCAAAGACATGCAAACCCAAATTACAAACACCTATCAGCTCACAGCAGCCAGAAGGGCCGTTAGCATAAATGCTGCAAACAATAAATGCTGAAGCGATTGTGGAGAAATGCGTACCCTCGATTCTAAGGGGGACGTGGTAAGAGCCACTAATGAAAACACAAAGAAGGTGCTTTGAAAAGGGTAACACGGTGCTACCAGTCAATCAATCCCAACCACTGCTGGGCCTATCACCTGAGAAAATGAGAATTAAAAAGTCACAGGCTGGCAATCCTGCACTCCAACAATATTTACCATAGCCAACACTTGGAAGCAATGAAAATGTCCATCAACCGAGGAATGCACAAAGTAGAAGTGGTCCACGTACACAGTGGAAAATTACTCCAATAAAAAATAAAAAGTAAATTTAAAAAAACCAACAAAAGTAAGGAGACATCAGCTTGTGTGGGTTTGTCTGGGCACACTCCACTCTAATTTATAACCGAGAAACACCACAGGCCGCAAGGGCTTTTCCCTAGGTACCAGGGTGGGGAACATAGAAAGGCTGCCACCCTCTGGCAGTTACCTGCAAAAGCAGCTTTAAAGGCTGTGCTAATGGTCATTTCATAGGAACAAGTACTGCAGAACTGTAAATGAAACCTGCCCTCAAAATGTCTTGAGGGAGGTAATGGCCAAAACATTTCAAAATGTGACACATACTTTAAGAGAACACTTTGAAGAACTAAGGGGTAATCACAGCTTGCAAAATACAAAGGACATGCCTTAAAGCTCAATTTCAACGGATTATGAGGCACGTGCGATTTCAACCACAGAGAGGTATCAGCTCACACTTGTCAGAATAACCATCAGCAAGAAAACTACAAACAATAAATGCTGAAGGTGTTGTGGAGAAATGCACACCCTCAACTTCGAGTGGGACGTAAGTTGGAAACCGCCACGAATGAGAACAGAACGGATGTGCCTTAAAAAGGTCAACGTTGAGCTACCATATGATCCAGCAGGCCCACTCCTCGACCGAAAATCTAAGAAGAGAGAATTGCAAAGACACAGGCAGGCAAATCTGCATGGCACAGTATTACAATAGCCAAGATATGGAAGTAACCAAAAAGTCCACCAACAGATGGGTGGACAAAGAAGAACTCCTCCATGTACAGATGGAATATTCGCTAGTGAAAAAAGTGAAACAATGCCATTTGCAGCACCATAGATGAGTCTAGACGTAATCACGCCACGTGTAGTAAGTGAGAAAGCAAAAGACACATATCCTATCATATCACTTTTAGGAGTTACTTAAAAATTGATACCAATGAAGATATTTCCACAGAGAAAGGCAACCAGAGATTCATTAAAAAACTTATGGTTCACCAAATAGAAAGGGATGAGGATTGGCTACATTACCATATTGGGGTTAACAGAGATATACAAACCATGTGAAATATATAATCACCAAAGACGTACGGAAGACCAGGAGAGAGACTACTCAACATTGTGTCATAACCTACATGGAAAAAGGACGCGAGGAAGAATAGATACACGTATATGTGTGAAAGAACCACATCTTGCACACCTAGAACAAACAAACCATTGTAATCAAATTTGCTGGGATAAAAAATCAAAAGTAAATTACAAATATGAACAAGAAGTAATGAGACATAAACTTACAGGGCTTTTTCCTGGCACATTCCATTCTAATTTACAACCTAGAACACCACTTCCATTAAGGCTCTGTTTCCCCAGTAACCAAATTTGGTAAAGGAGAAATGCTGCCACCTTCTGACCTTTCCCTGCAGGAGCAGCTTTAAACTCACAGCTAATGGTCACTTAACATTCCCAAGGACTCAGGGCTGTAAAGGACACCTGCCCTAAAAAATTGTGCTGAAGTAGGGAATGGACAAAAAAATTCAAAACAGGCAAAGGTTTCAAGAAGAGAGTATGAAGAGTTAAGTTTTACTCACGCTCTTTTAAAAAAAAAAGGAAAATGGATAAAAGCTCAACCTCAGGGAGTGTTAGACCCATGCAATCTAATCTACAAAAAGTTTCAACTTACACCAGTCGACTGACCAGCAGCAAAAAGTCTACAGACAATAAATGCTGAAGGGGTTTTAGGGAACTGTGTACCCTCTACCTGCTGGTGAGACGTAAAGGGGTAACAGCCAATAATGAGAACAGAAAGGAGCTGTGTTTAAAAGTAAAAATGGAGGTACCATTCAATCCAGCAGGCGCACCATTGGACCTCTCACCTGAGAAGACAAGAATCGAGAAGACACAGGCCGCAAAAGCTGCAGTGCAGCCTTATTCACAATAGCCAAGAAAGTGAAGCAATCAAAATGTCCAACAAGAGGTGAATGGATAAAGAAGAAGTGGTCCATGTACACAATGGAATATTAGCCATGGAAGACAATGAACCATTGCTCTCTGAGGCACCACAAATGAGTCTGGAGATAATCACGAAACATGAGGTAAGTCGGAAAGCAAAAGACCTATATTCTATGATATCACTTATAGGCGTTATCTAATAACTGACACAAATGAACGTATTTCCACAGAGAAAGACACCCACAGACTTAGAAAACAAACTATGCTCATCTAAAAGGAAAGGTGGGGGGAATGGATAAATTAAGATTAGTGTTACTATATGTATACAAACACATATTATATACATATATCAAAAAGACCGACCATATAGCAAGGGAGGTCTGCGGAACCCTCAGTAACATTTTACATGGGAAGAGGATCTGTACTTGAATAGACATATATAATGTACAAATGAACCAGATCGTGTACACCTAGGAGAAACAATATTCTAAGCTTTACCCCAATTAAAAAAAAAATTTAAAACCAAGAAGAAATAATGAGACATAATCTTATGGGGGTTTCTCCATGCACATTCCAATGTAATTTACAACCTAGGAACACGACTTCCAGAAAGACTCTGCTGCCCTCGTACCCAGATTTGGGAATGGAGAAATGCTGCCTCCTTGAGGCCACTTCCCACAACAGCAGCTTTAAATCCATTGCCAAAGGTCACTAAATAGTCACCAAACTTGCAGTTCGGTAAATGACACCTGCTCTCTAAAAAAATTCTGGGGTGGAAAATCGACCAAAAAATTCAAAAGAGGGCAACCTTCCAAGAAGACAATTGCAAGAGTTATATTGTACTCCCAATTGTTTCCTTTTTTTAACAGAAAAGAAAACGGCAGAGAAAAATGATGAGTTTTACGAATTTTCAAAGACATGCAAACCCAAATTACAAACACCTATCAGCTCACAGC
This sequence comes from Balaenoptera borealis, assembly GCF_965194805.1. NCBI lineage: Eukaryota > Metazoa > Chordata > Mammalia > Artiodactyla > Balaenopteridae > Balaenoptera > Balaenoptera borealis. The sequence continues at coordinate 28,738 of NW_028122963.1, forward strand.
AGCCAGAAGGGCCGTTAGCATAAATGCTGCAAACAATAAATGCTGAAGCGATTGTGGAGAAATGCGTACCCTCGATTCTAAGGGGGACGTGGTAAGAGCCACTAATGAAAACACAAAGAAGGTGCTTTGAAAAGGGTAACACGGTGCTACCAGTCAATCAATCCCAACCACTGCTGGGCCTATCACCTGAGAAAATGAGAATTAAAAAGTCACAGGCTGGCAATCCTGCACTCCAACAATATTTACCATAGCCAACACTTGGAAGCAATGAAAATGTCCATCAACCGAGGAATGCACAAAGTAGAAGTGGTCCACGTACACAGTGGAAAATTACTCCAATAAAAAATAAAAAGTAAATTTAAAAAAACCAACAAAAGTAAGGAGACATCAGCTTGTGTGGGTTTGTCTGGGCACACTCCACTCTAATTTATAACCGAGAAACACCACAGGCCGCAAGGGCTTTTCCCTAGGTACCAGGGTGGGGAACATAGAAAGGCTGCCACCCTCTGGCAGTTACCTGCAAAAGCAGCTTTAAAGGCTGTGCTAATGGTCATTTCATAGGAACAAGTACTGCAGAACTGTAAATGAAACCTGCCCTCAAAATGTCTTGAGGGAGGTAATGGCCAAAACATTTCAAAATGTGACACATACTTTAAGAGAACACTTTGAAGAACTAAGGGGTAATCACAGCTTGCAAAATACAAAGGACATGCCTTAAAGCTCAATTTCAACGGATTATGAGGCACGTGCGATTTCAACCACAGAGAGGTATCAGCTCACACTTGTCAGAATAACCATCAGCAAGAAAACTACAAACAATAAATGCTGAAGGTGTTGTGGAGAAATGCACACCCTCAACTTCGAGTGGGACGTAAGTTGGAAACCGCCACGAATGAGAACAGAACGGATGTGCCTTAAAAAGGTCAACGTTGAGCTACCATATGATCCAGCAGGCCCACTCCTCGACCGAAAATCTAAGAAGAGAGAATTGCAAAGACACAGGCAGGCAAATCTGCATGGCACAGTATTACAATAGCCAAGATATGGAAGTAACCAAAAAGTCCACCAACAGATGGGTGGACAAAGAAGAACTCCTCCATGTACAGATGGAATATTCGCTAGTGAAAAAAGTGAAACAATGCCATTTGCAGCACCATAGATGAGTCTAGACGTAATCACGCCACGTGTAGTAAGTGAGAAAGCAAAAGACACATATCCTATCATATCACTTTTAGGAGTTACTTAAAAATTGATACCAATGAAGATATTTCCACAGAGAAAGGCAACCAGAGATTCATTAAAAAACTTATGGTTCACCAAATAGAAAGGGATGAGGATTGGCTACATTACCATATTGGGGTTAACAGAGATATACAAACCATGTGAAATATATAATCACCAAAGACGTACGGAAGACCAGGAGAGAGACTACTCAACATTGTGTCATAACCTACATGGAAAAAGGACGCGAGGAAGAATAGATACACGTATATGTGTGAAAGAACCACATCTTGCACACCTAGAACAAACAAACCATTGTAATCAAATTTGCTGGGATAAAAAATCAAAAGTAAATTACAAATATGAACAAGAAGTAATGAGACATAAACTTACAGGGCTTTTTCCTGGCACATTCCATTCTAATTTACAACCTAGAACACCACTTCCATTAAGGCTCTGTTTCCCAAGTAACCAAATTTGGTAAAGGAGAAATGCTGCCACCTTCTGACCTTTCCCTGCAGGAGCAGCTTTAAACTCACAGCTAATGGTCACTTAACATTCCCAAGGACTCAGGGCTGTAAAGGACACCTGCCCTAAAAAATTGTGCTGAAGTAGGGAATGGACAAAAAAATTCAAAACAGGCAAAGGTTTCAAGAAGAGAGTATGAAGAGTTAAGTTTTACTCACGCTCTTTTAAAAAAAAAAGGAAAATGGATAAAAGCTCAACCTCAGGGAGTGTTAGACCCATGCAATCTAATCTACAAAAAGTTTCAACTTACACCAGTCGACTGACCAGCAGCAAAAAGTCTACAGACAATAAATGCTGAAGGGGTTTTAGGGAACTGTGTACCCTCTACCTGCTGGTGAGACGTAAAGGGGTAACAGCCAATAATGAGAACAGAAAGGAGCTGTGTTTAAAAGTAAAAATGGAGGTACCATTCAATCCAGCAGGCGCACCATTGGACCTCTCACCTGAGAAGACAAGAATCGAGAAGACACAGGCCGCAAAAGCTGCAGTGCAGCCTTATTCACAATAGCCAAGAAAGTGAAGCAATCAAAATGTCCAACAAGAGGTGAATGGATAAAGAAGAAGTGGTCCATGTACACAATGGAATATTAGCCATGGAAGACAATGAACCATTGCTCTCTGAGGCACCACAAATGAGTCTGGAGATAATCACGAAACATGAGGTAAGTCGGAAAGCAAAAGACCTATATTCTATGATATCACTTATAGGCGTTATCTAATAACTGACACAAATGAACGTATTTCCACAGAGAAAGACACCCACAGACTTAGAAAACAAACTATGCTCATCTAAAAGGAAAGGTGGGGGGAATGGATAAATTAAGATTAGTGTTACTATATGTATACAAACACATATTATATACATATATCAAAAAGACCGACCATATAGCAAGGGAGGTCTGCGGAACCCTCAGTAACATTTTACATGGGAAGAGGATCTGTACTTGAATAGACATATATAATGTACAAATGAACCAGATCGTGTACACCTAGGAGAAACAATATTCTAAGCTTTACCCCAATTAAAAAAAAAATTTAAAACCAAGAAGAAATAATGAGACATAATCTTATGGGGGTTTCTCCATGCACATTCCAATGTAATTTACAACCTAGGAACACGACTTCCAGAAAGACTCTGCTGCCCTCGTACCCAGATTTGGGAATGGAGAAATGCTGCCTCCTTGAGGCCACTTCCCACAACAGCAGCTTTAAATCCATTGCCAAAGGTCACTAAATAGTCACCAAACTTGCAGTTCGGTAAATGACACCTGCTCTCTAAAAAAATTCTGGGGTGGAAAATCGACCAAAAAATTCAAAAGAGGGCAACCTTCCAAGAAGACAATTGCAAGAGTTATATTGTACTCCCAATTGTTTCCTTTTTTTAACAGAAAAGAAAACGGCAGAGAAAAATGATGAGTTTTACGAATTTTCAAAGACATGCAAACCCAAATTACAAACACCTATCAGCTCACAGCAGCCAGAAGGGCCGTTAGCATAAATGCTGCAAACAATAAATGCTGAAGCGATTGTGGAGAAATGCGTACCCTCGATTCTAAGGGGGACGTGGTAAGAGCCACTAATGAAAACACAAAGAAGGTGCTTTGAAAAGGGTAACACGGTGCTACCAGTCAATCAATCCCAACCACTGCTGGGCCTATCACCTGAGAAAATGAGAATTAAAAAGTCACAGGCTGGCAATCCTGCACTCCAACAATATTTACCATAGCCAACACTTGGAAGCAATGAAAATGTCCATCAACCGAGGAATGCACAAAGTAGAAGTGGTCCACGTACACAGTGGAAAATTACTCCAATAAAAAATAAAAAGTAAATTTAAAAAAACCAACTAAAGTAAGGAGACATCAGCTTGTGTGGGTTTGTCTGGGCACACTCCACTCTAATTTATAACCGAGAAACACCACAGGCCGCAAGGGCTTTTCCCTAGGTACCAGGGTGGGGAACATAGAAAGGCTGCCACCCTCTGGCAGTTACCTGCAAAAGCAGCTTTAAAGGCTGTGCTAATGGTCATTTCATAGGAACAAGTACTGCAGAACTGTAAATGAAACCTGCCCTCAAAATGTCTTGAGGGAGGTAATGGCCAAAACATTTCAAAATGTGACACATACTTTAAGAGAACACTTTGAAGAACTAAGGGGTAATCACAGCTTGCAAAATACAAAGGACATGCCTTAAAGCTCAATTTCAACGGATTATGAGGCACGTGCGATTTCAACCACAGAGAGGTATCAGCTCACACTTGTCAGAATAACCATCAGCAAGAAAACTACAAACAATAAATGCTGAAGGTGTTGTGGAGAAATGCACACCCTCAACTTCGAGTGGGACGTAAGTTGGAAACCGCCACGAATGAGAACAGAACGGATGTGCCTTAAAAAGGTCAACGTTGAGCTACCATATGATCCAGCAGGCCCACTCCTCGACCTAAAATCTAAGAAGAGAGAATTGCAAAGACACAGGCAGGCAAATCTGCATGGCACAGTATTACAATAGCCAAGATATGGAAGTAACCAAAAAGTCCACCAACAGATGGGTGGACAAAGAAGAACTCCTCCATGTACAGATGGAATATTCGCTAGTGAAAAAAGTGAAACAATGCCATTTGCAGCACCATAGATGAGTCTAGACGTAATCACGCCACGTGTAGTAAGTGAGAAAGCAAAAGACACATAGCCTATCATATCACTTTTAGGAGTTACTTAAAAATTGATACCAATGAAGATATTTCCACAGAGAAAGGCAACCAGAGATTCATTAAAAAACTTATGGTTCACCAAATAGAAAGGGATGAGGATTGGCTACATTACCATATTGGGGTTAACAGAGATATACAAACCATGTGAAATATATAATCACCAAAGACGTACGGAAGACCAGGAGAGAGACTACTCAACATTGTGTCATAACCTACATGGAAAAAGGACGCGAGGAAGAATAGATACACGTATATGTGTGAAAGAACCACATCTTGCACACCTAGAACAAACAAACCATTGTAATCAAATTTGCTGGGATAAAAAATCAAAAGTAAATTACAAATATGAACAAGAAGTAATGAGACATAAACTTACAGGGCTTTTTCCTGGCACATTCCATTCTAATTTACAACCTAGAACACCACTTCCATTAAGGCTCTGTTTCCCCAGTAACCAAATTTGGTAAAGGAGAAATGCTGCCACCTTCTGACCTTTCCCTGCAGGAGCAGCTTTAAACTCACAGCTAATGGTCACTTAACATTCCCAAGGACTCAGGGCTGTAAAGGACACCTGCCCTAAAAAATTGTGCTGAAGTAGGGAATGGACAAAAAAATTCAAAACAGGCAAAGGTTTCAAGAAGAGAGTATGAAGAGTTAAGTTTTACTCACGCTCTTTTAAAAAAAAAGGAAAATGGATAAAAGCTCAACCTCAGGGAGTGTTAGACCCATGCAATCTAATCTACAAAAAGTTTCAACTTACACCAGTCGACTGACCAGCAGCAAAAAGTCTACAGACAATAAATGCTGAAGGGGTTTTAGGGAACTGTGTACCCTCTACCTGCTGGTGAGACGTAAAGGGGTAACAGCCAATAATGAGAACAGAAAGGAGCTGTGTTTAAAAGTAAAAATGGAGGTACCATTCAATCCAGCAGGCGCACCATTGGACCTCTCACCTGAGAAGACAAGAATCGAGAAGACACAGGCCGCAAAAGCTGCAGTGCAGCCTTATTCACAATAGCCAAGAAAGTGAAGCAATCAAAATGTCCAACAAGAGGTGAATGGATAAAGAAGAAGTGGTCCATGTACACAATGGAATATTAGCCATGGAAGACAATGAACCATTGCTCTCTGAGGCACCACAAATGAGTCTGGAGATAATCACGAAACATGAGGTAAGTCGGAAAGCAAAAGACCTATATTCTATGATATCACTTATAGGCGTTATCTAATAACTGACACAAATGAACGTATTTCCACAGAGAAAGACACCCACAGACTTAGAAAACAAACTATGCTCATCTAAAAGGAAAGGTGGGGGGAATGGATAAATTAAGATTAGTGTTACTATATGTATACAAACACATATTATATACATATATCAAAAAGACCGACCATATAGCAAGGGAGGTCTGCGGAACCCTCAGTAACATTTTACATGGGAAGAGGATCTGTACTTGAATAGACATATATAATGTACAAATGAACCAGATCGTGTACACCTAGGAGAAACAATATTCTAAGCTTTACCCCAATTAAAAAAAAAATTTAAAACCAAGAAGAAATAATGAGACATAATCTTATGGGGGTTTCTCCATGCACATTCCAATGTAATTTACAACCTAGGAACACGACTTCCAGAAAGACTCTGCTGCCCTCGTACCCAGATTTGGGAATGGAGAAATGCTGCCTCCTTGAGGCCACTTCCCACAACAGCAGCTTTAAATCCATTGCCAAAGGTCACTAAATAGTCACCAAACTTGCAGTTCGGTAAATGACACCTGCTCTCTAAAAAAATTCTGGGGTGGAAAATCGACCAAAAAATTCAAAAGAGGGCAACCTTCCAAGAAGACAATTGCAAGAGTTATATTGTACTCCCAATTGTTTCCTTTTTTTAACAGAAAAGAAAACGGCAGAGAAAAATGATGAGTTTTACGAATTTTCAAAGACATGCAAACCCAAATTACAAACACCTATCAGCTCACAGCAGCCAGAAGGGCCGTTAGCATAAATGCTGCAAACAATAAATGCTGAAGCGATTGTGGAGAAATGCGTACCCTCGATTCTAAGGGGGACGTGGTAAGAGCCACTAATGAAAACACAAAGAAGGTGCTTTGAAAAGGGTAACACGGTGCTACCAGTCAATCAATCCCAACCACTGCTGGGCCTATCACCTGAGAAAATGAGAATTAAAAAGTCACAGGCTGGCAATCCTGCACTCCAACAATATTTACCATAGCCAACACTTGGAAGCAATGAAAATGTCCATCAACCGAGGAATGCACAAAGTAGAAGTGGTCCACGTACACAGTGGAAAATTACTCCAATAAAAAATAAAAAGTAAATTTAAAAAAACCAACAAAAGTAAGGAGACATCAGCTTGTGTGGGTTTGTCTGGGCACACTCCACTCTAATTTATAACCGAGAAACACCACAGGCCGCAAGGGCTTTTCCCTAGGTACCAGGGTGGGGAACATAGAAAGGCTGCCACCCTCTGGCAGTTACCTGCAAAAGCAGCTTTAAAGGCTGTGCTAATGGTCATTTCATAGGAACAAGTACTGCAGAACTGTAAATGAAACCTGCCCTCAAAATGTCTTGAGGGAGGTAATGGCCAAAACATTTCAAAATGTGACACATACTTTAAGAGAACACTTTGAAGAACTAAGGGGTAATCACAGCTTGCAAAATACAAAGGACATGCCTTAAAGCTCAATTTCAACGGATTATGAGGCACGTGCGATTTCAACCACAGAGAGGTATCAGCTCACACTTGTCAGAATAACCATCAGCAAGAAAACTACAAACAATAAATGCTGAAGGTGTTGTGGAGAAATGCACACCCTCAACTTCGAGTGGGACGTAAGTTGGAAACCGCCACGAATGAGAACAGAACGGATGTGCCTTAAAAAGGTCAACGTTGAGCTACCATATGATCCAGCAGGCCCACTCCTCGACCGAAAATCTAAGAAGAGAGAATTGCAAAGACACAGGCAGGCAAATCTGCATGGCACAGTATTACAATAGCCAAGATATGGAAGTAACCAAAAAGTCCACCAACAGATGGGTGGACAAAGAAGAACTCCTCCATGTACAGATGGAATATTCGCTAGTGAAAAAAGTGAAACAATGCCATTTGCAGCACCATAGATGAGTCTAGACGTAATCACGCCACGTGTAGTAAGTGAGAAAGCAAAAGACACATATCCTATCATATCACTTTTAGGAGTTACTTAAAAATTGATACCAATGAAGATATTTCCACAGAGAAAGGCAACCAGAGATTCATTAAAAAACTTATGGTTCACCAAATAGAAAGGGATGAGGATTGGCTACATTACCATATTGGGGTTAACAGAGATATACAAACCATGTGAAATATATAATCACCAAAGACGTACGGAAGACCAGGAGAGAGACTACTCAACATTGTGTCATAACCTACATGGAAAAAGGACGCGAGGAAGAATAGATACACGTATATGTGTGAAAGAACCACATCTTGCACACCTAGAACAAACAAACCATTGTAATCAAATTTGCTGGGATAAAAAATCAAAAGTAAATTACAAATATGAACAAGAAGTAATGAGACATAAACTTACAGGGCTTTTTCCTGGCACATTCCATTCTAATTTACAACCTAGAACACCACTTCCATTAAGGCTCTGTTTCCCAAGTAACCAAATTTGGTAAAGGAGAAATGCTGCCACCTTCTGACCTTTCCCTGCAGGAGCAGCTTTAAACTCACAGCTAATGGTCACTTAACATTCCCAAGGACTCAGGGCTGTAAAGGACACCTGCCCTAAAAAATTGTGCTGAAGTAGGGAATGGACAAAAAAATTCAAAACAGGCAAAGGTTTCAAGAAGAGAGTATGAAGAGTTAAGTTTTACTCACGCTCTTTTAAAAAAAAAAGGAAAATGGATAAAAGCTCAACCTCAGGGAGTGTTAGACCCATGCAATCTAATCTACAAAAAGTTTCAACTTACACCAGTCGACTGACCAGCAGCAAAAAGTCTACAGACAATAAATGCTGAAGGGGTTTTAGGGAACTGTGTACCCTCTACCTGCTGGTGAGACGTAAAGGGGTAACAGCCAATAATGAGAACAGAAAGGAGCTGTGTTTAAAAGTAAAAATGGAGGTACCATTCAATCCAGCAGGCGCACCATTGGACCTCTCACCTGAGAAGACAAGAATCGAGAAGACACAGGCCGCAAAAGCTGCAGTGCAGCCTTATTCACAATAGCCAAGAAAGTGAAGCAATCAAAATGTCCAACAAGAGGTGAATGGATAAAGAAGAAGTGGTCCATGTACACAATGGAATATTAGCCATGGAAGACAATGAACCATTGCTCTCTGAGGCACCACAAATGAGTCTGGAGATAATCACGAAACATGAGGTAAGTCGGAAAGCAAAAGACCTATATTCTATGATATCACTTATAGGCGTTATCTAATAACTGACACAAATGAACGTATTTCCACAGAGAAAGACACCCACAGACTTAGAAAACAAACTATGCTCATCTAAAAGGAAAGGTGGGGGGAATGGATAAATTAAGATTAGTGTTACTATATGTATACAAACACATATTATATACATATATCAAAAAGACCGACCATATAGCAAGGGAGGTCTGCGGAACCCTCAGTAACATTTTACATGGGAAGAGGATCTGTACTTGAATAGACATATATAATGTACAAATGAACCAGATCGTGTACACCTAGGAGAAACAATATTCTAAGCTTTACCCCAATTAAAAAAAAAATTTAAAACCAAGAAGAAATAATGAGACATAATCTTATGGGGGTTTCTCCATGCACATTCCAATGTAATTTACAACCTAGGAACACGACTTCCAGAAAGACTCTGCTGCCCTCGTACCCAGATTTGGGAATGGAGAAATGCTGCCTCCTTGAGGCCACTTCCCACAACAGCAGCTTTAAATCCATTGCCAAAGGTCACTAAATAGTCACCAAACTTGCAGTTCGGTAAATGACACCTGCTCTCTAAAAAAATTCTGGGGTGGAAAATCGACCAAAAAATTCAAAAGAGGGCAACCTTCCAAGAAGACAATTGCAAGAGTTATATTGTACTCCCAATTGTTTCCTTTTTTTAACAGAAAAGAAAACGGCAGAGAAAAATGATGAGTTTTACGAATTTTCAAAGACATGCAAACCCAAATTACAAACACCTATCAGCTCACAGCAGCCAGAAGGGCCGTTAGCATAAATGCTGCAAACAATAAATGCTGAAGCGATTGTGGAGAAATGCGTACCCTCGATTCTAAGGGGGACGTGGTAAGAGCCACTAATGAAAACACAAAGAAGGTGCTTTGAAAAGGGTAACACGGTGCTACCAGTCAATCAATCCCAACCACTGCTGGGCCTATCACCTGAGAAAATGAGAATTAAAAAGTCACAGGCTGGCAATCCTGCACTCCAACAATATTTACCATAGCCAACACTTGGAAGCAATGAAAATGTCCATCAACCGAGGAATGCACAAAGTAGAAGTGGTCCACGTACACAGTGGAAAATTACTCCAATAAAAAATAAAAAGTAAATTTAAAAAAACCAACTAAAGTAAGGAGACATCAGCTTGTGTGGGTTTGTCTGGGCACACTCCACTCTAATTTATAACCGAGAAACACCACAGGCCGCAAGGGCTTTTCCCTAGGTACCAGGGTGGGGAACATAGAAAGGCTGCCACCCTCTGGCAGTTACCTGCAAAAGCAGCTTTAAAGGCTGTGCTAATGGTCATTTCATAGGAACAAGTACTGCAGAACTGTAAATGAAACCTGCCCTCAAAATGTCTTGAGGGAGGTAATGGCCAAAACATTTCAAAATGTGACACATACTTTAAGAGAACACTTTGAAGAACTAAGGGGTAATCACAGCTTGCAAAATACAAAGGACATGCCTTAAAGCTCAATTTCAACGGATTATGAGGCACGTGCGATTTCAACCACAGAGAGGTATCAGCTCACACTTGTCAGAATAACCATCAGCAAGAAAACTACAAACAATAAATGCTGAAGGTGTTGTGGAGAAATGCACACCCTCAACTTCGAGTGGGACGTAAGTTGGAAACCGCCACGAATGAGAACAGAACGGATGTGCCTTAAAAAGGTCAACGTTGAGCTACCATATGATCCAGCAGGCCCACTCCTCGACCTAAAATCTAAGAAGAGAGAATTGCAAAGACACAGGCAGGCAAATCTGCATGGCACAGTATTACAATAGCCAAGATATGGAAGTAACCAAAAAGTCCACCAACAGATGGGTGGACAAAGAAGAACTCCTCCATGTACAGATGGAATATTCGCTAGTGAAAAAAGTGAAACAATGCCATTTGCAGCACCATAGATGAGTCTAGACGTAATCACGCCACGTGTAGTAAGTGAGAAAGCAAAAGACACATAGCCTATCATATCACTTTTAGGAGTTACTTAAAAATTGATACCAATGAAGATATTTCCACAGAGAAAGGCAACCAGAGATTCATTAAAAAACTTATGGTTCACCAAATAGAAAGGGATGAGGATTGGCTACATTACCATATTGGGGTTAACAGAGATATACAAACCATGTGAAATATATAATCACCAAAGACGTACGGAAGACCAGGAGAGAGACTACTCAACATTGTGTCATAACCTACATGGAAAAAGGACGCGAGGAAGAATAGATACACGTATATGTGTGAAAGAACCACATCTTGCACACCTAGAACAAACAAACCATTGTAATCAAATTTGCTGGGATAAAAAATCAAAAGTAAATTACAAATATGAACAAGAAGTAATGAGACATAAACTTACAGGGCTTTTTCCTGGCACATTCCATTCTAATTTACAACCTAGAACACCACTTCCATTAAGGCTCTGTTTCCCCAGTAACCAAATTTGGTAAAGGAGAAATGCTGCCACCTTCTGACCTTTCCCTGCAGGAGCAGCTTTAAACTCACAGCTAATGGTCACTTAACATTCCCAAGGACTCAGGGCTGTAAAGGACACCTGCCCTAAAAAATTGTGCTGAAGTAGGGAATGGACAAAAAAATTCAAAACAGGCAAAGGTTTCAAGAAGAGAGTATGAAGAGTTAAGTTTTACTCACGCTCTTTTAAAAAAAAAAGGAAAATGGATAAAAGCTCAACCTCAGGGAGTGTTAGACCCATGCAATCTAATCTACAAAAAGTTTCAACTTACACCAGTCGACTGACCAGCAGCAAAAAGTCTACAGACAATAAATGCTGAAGGGGTTTTAGGGAACTGTGTACCCTCTACCTGCTGGTGAGACGTAAAGGGGTAACAGCCAATAATGAGAACAGAAAGGAGCTGTGTTTAAAAGTAAAAATGGAGGTACCATTCAATCCAGCAGGCGCACCATTGGACCTCTCACCTGAGAAGACAAGAATCGAGAAGACACAGGCCGCAAAAGCTGCAGTGCAGCCTTATTCACAATAGCCAAGAAAGTGAAGCAATCAAAATGTCCAACAAGAGGTGAATGGATAAAGAAGAAGTGGTCCATGTACACAATGGAATATTAGCCATGGAAGACAATGAACCATTGCTCTCTGAGGCACCACAAATGAGTCTGGAGATAATCACGAAACATGAGGTAAGTCGGAAAGCAAAAGACCTATATTCTATGATATCACTTATAGGCGTTATCTAATAACTGACACAAATGAACGTATTTCCACAGAGAAAGACACCCACAGACTTAGAAAACAAACTATGCTCATCTAAAAGGAAAGGTGGGGGGAATGGATAAATTAAGATTAGTGTTACTATATGTATACAAACACATATTATATACATATATCAAAAAGACCGACCATATAGCAAGGGAGGTCTGCGGAACCCTCAGTAACATTTTACATGGGAAGAGGATCTGTACTTGAATAGACATATATAATGTACAAATGAACCAGATCGTGTACACCTAGGAGAAACAATATTCTAAGCTTTACCCCAATTAAAAAAAAATTTTAAAACCAAGAAGAAATAATGAGACATAATCTTATGGGGGTTTCTCCATGCACATTCCAATGTAATTTACAACCTAGGAACACGACTTCCAGAAAGACTCTGCTGCCCTCGTACCCAGATTTGGGAATGGAGAAATGCTGCCTCCTTGAGGCCACTTCCCACAACAGCAGCTTTAAATCCATTGCCAAAGGTCACTAAATAGTCACCAAACTTGCAGTTCGGTAAATGACACCTGCTCTCTAAAAAAATTCTGGGGTGGAAAATCGACCAAAAAATTCAAAAGAGGGCAACCTTCCAAGAAGACAATTGCAAGAGTTATATTGTACTCCCAATTGTTTCCTTTTTTTAACAGAAAAGAAAACGGCAGAGAAAAATGATGAGTTTTACGAATTTTCAAAGACATGCAAACCCAAATTACAAACACCTATCAGCTCACAGCAGCCAGAAGGGCCGTTACCATAAATGCTGCAAACAATAAATGCTGAAGCGATTGTGGAGAAATGCGTACCCTCGATTCTAAGGGGGACGTGGTAAGAGCCACTAATGAAAACACAAAGAAGGTGCTTTGAAAAGGGTAACACGGTGCTACCAGTCAATCAATCCCAACCACTGCTGGGCCTATCACCTGAGAAAATGAGAATTAAAAAGTCACAGGCTGGCAATCCTGCACTCCAACAATATTTACCATAGCCAACACTTGGAAGCAATGAAAATGTCCATCAACCGAGGAATGCACAAAGTAGAAGTGGTCCACGTACACAGTGGAAAATTACTCCAATAAAAAATAAAAAGTAAATTTAAAAAAACCAACTAAAGTAAGGAGACATCAGCTTGTGTGGGTTTGTCTGGGCACACTCCACTCTAATTTATAACCGAGAAACACCACAGGCCGCAAGGGCTTTTCCCTAGGTACCAGGGTGGGGAACATAGAAAGGCTGCCACCCTCTGGCAGTTACCTGCAAAAGCAGCTTTAAAGGCTGTGCTAATGGTCATTTCATAGGAACAAGTACTGCAGAACTGTAAATGAAACCTGCCCTCAAAATGTCTTGAGGGAGGTAATGGCCAAAACATTTCAAAATGTGACACATACTTTAAGAGAACACTTTGAAGAACTAAGGGGTAATCACAGCTTGCAAAATACAAAGGACATGCCTTAAAGCTCAATTTCAACGGATTATGAGGCACGTGCGATTTCAACCACAGAGAGGTATCAGCTCACACTTGTCAGAATAACCATCAGCAAGAAAACTACAAACAATAAATGCTGAAGGTGTTGTGGAGAAATGCACACCCTCAACTTCGAGTGGGACGTAAGTTGGAAACCGCCACGAATGAGAACAGAACGGATGTGCCTTAAAAAGGTCAACGTTGAGCTACCATATGATCCAGCAGGCCCACTCCTCGACCTAAAATCTAAGAAGAGAGAATTGCAAAGACACAGGCAGGCAAATCTGCATGGCACAGTATTACAATAGCCAAGATATGGAAGTAACCAAAAAGTCCACCAACAGATGGGTGGACAAAGAAGAACTCCTCCATGTACAGATGGAATATTCGCTAGTGAAAAAAGTGAAACAATGCCATTTGCAGCACCATAGATGAGTCTAGACGTAATCACGCCACGTGTAGTAAGTGAGAAAGCAAAAGACACATAGCCTATCATATCACTTTTAGGAGTTACTTAAAAATTGATACCAATGAAGATATTTCCACAGAGAAAGGCAACCACAGATTCATTAAAAAACTTATGGTTCACCAAATAGAAAGGGATGAGGATTGGCTACATTACCATATTGGGGTTAACAGAGATATACAAACCATGTGAAATATATAATCACCAAAGACGTACGGAAGACCAGGAGAGAGACTACTCAACATTGTGTCATAACCTACATGGAAAAAGGACGCGAGGAAGAATAGATACACGTATATGTGTGAAAGAACCACATCTTGCACACCTAGAACAAACAAACCATTGTAATCAAATTTGCTGGGATAAAAAATCAAAAGTAAATTACAAATATGAACAAGAAGTAATGAGACATAAACTTACAGGGCTTTTTCCTGGCACATTCCATTCTAATTTACAACCTAGAACACCACTTCCATTAAGGCTCTGTTTCCCCAGTAACCAAATTTGGTAAAGGAGAAATGCTGCCACCTTCTGACCTTTCCCTGCAGGAGCAGCTTTAAACTCACAGCTAATGGTCACTTAACATTCCCAAGGACTCAGGGCTGTAAAGGACACCTGCCCTAAAAAATTGTGCTGAAGTAGGGAATGGACAAAAAAATTCAAAACAGGCAAAGGTTTCAAGAAGAGAGTATGAAGAGTTAAGTTTTACTCACGCTCTTTTAAAAAAAAAAAGGAAAATGGATAAAAGCTCAACCTCAGGGAGTGTTAGACCCATGCAATCTAATCTACAAGAAGTTTCAACTTACACCAGTCGACTGACCAGCAGCAAAAAGTCTACAGACAATAAATGCTGAAGGGGTTTTAGGGAACTGTGTACCCTCTACCTGCTGGTGAGACGTAAAGGGGTAACAGCCAATAATGAGAACAGAAAGGAGCTGTGTTTAAAAGTAAAAATGGAGGTACCATTCAATCCAGCAGGCGCACCATTGGACCTCTCACCTGAGAAGACAAGAATCGAGAAGACACAGGCCGCAAAAGCTGCAGTGCAGCCTTATTCACAATAGCCAAGAAAGTGAAGCAATCAAAATGTCCAACAAGAGGTGAATGGATAAAGAAGAAGTGGTCCATGTACACAATGGAATATTAGCCATGGAAGACAATGAACCATTGCTCTCTGAGGCACCACAAATGAGTCTGGAGATAATCACGAAACATGAGGTAAGTCGGAAAGCAAAAGACCTATATTCTATGATATCACTTATAGGCGTTATCTAATAACTGACACAAATGAACGTATTTCCACAGAGAAAGACACCCACAGACTTAGAAAACAAACTATGCTCATCTAAAAGGAAAGGTGGGGGGAATGGATAAATTAAGATTAGTGTTACTATATGTATACAAACACATATTATATACATATATCAAAAAGACCGACCATATAGCAAGGGAGGTCTGCGGAACCCTCAGTAACATTTTACATGGGAAGAGGATCTGTACTTGAATAGACATATATAATGTACAAATGAACCAGATCGTGTACACCTAGGAGAAACAATATTCTAAGCTTTACCCCAATTAAAAAAAAATTTTAAAACCAAGAAGAAATAATGAGACATAATCTTATGGGGGTTTCTCCATGCACATTCCAATGTAATTTACAACCTAGGAACACGACTTCCAGAAAGACTCTGCTGCCCTCGTACCCAGATTTGGGAATGGAGAAATGCTGCCTCCTTGAGGCCACTTCCCACAACAGCAGCTTTAAATCCATTGCCAAAGGTCACTAAATAGTCACCAAACTTGCAGTTCGGTAAATGACACCTGCTCTCTAAAAAAATTCTGGGGTGGAAAATCGACCAAAAAATTCAAAAGAGGGCAACCTTCCAAGAAGACAATTGCAAGAGTTATATTGTACTCCCAATTGTTTCCTTTTTTTAACAGAAAAGAAAACGGCAGAGAAAAATGATGAGTTTTACGAATTTTCAAAGACATGCAAACCCAAATTACAAACACCTATCAGCTCACAGCAGCCAGAAGGGCCGTTAGCATAAATGCTGCAAACAATAAATGCTGAAGCGATTGTGGAGAAATGCGTACCCTCGATTCTAAGGGGGACGTGGTAAGAGCCACTAATGAAAACACAAAGAAGGTGCTTTGAAAAGGGTAACACGGTGCTACCAGTCAATCAATCCCAACCACTGCTGGGCCTATCACCTGAGAAAATGAGAATTAAAAAGTCACAGGCTGGCAATCCTGCACTCCAACAATATTTACCATAGCCAACACTTGGAAGCAATGAAAATGTCCATCAACCGAGGAATGCACAAAGTAGAAGTGGTCCACGTACACAGTGGAAAATTACTCCAATAAAAAATAAAAAGTAAATTTAAAAAAACCAACAAAAGTAAGGAGACATCAGCTTGTGTGGGTTTGTCTGGGCACACTCCACTCTAATTTATAACCGAGAAACACCACAGGCCGCAAGGGCTTTTCCCTAGGTACCAGGGTGGGGAACATAGAAAGGCTGCCACCCTCTGGCAGTTACCTGCAAAAGCAGCTTTAAAGGCTGTGCTAATGGTCATTTCATAGGAACAAGTACTGCAGAACTGTAAATGAAACCTGCCCTCAAAATGTCTTGAGGGAGGTAATGGCCAAAACATTTCAAAATGTGACACATACTTTAAGAGAACACTTTGAAGAACTAAGGGGTAATCACAGCTTGCAAAATACAAAGGACATGCCTTAAAGCTCAATTTCAACGGATTATGAGGCACGTGCGATTTCAACCACAGAGAGGTATCAGCTCACACTTGTCAGAATAACCATCAGCAAGAAAACTACAAACAATAAATGCTGAAGGTGTTGTGGAGAAATGCACACCCTCAACTTCGAGTGGGACGTAAGTTGGAAACCGCCACGAATGAGAACAGAACGGATGTGCCTTAAAAAGGTCAACGTTGAGCTACCATATGATCCAGCAGGCCCACTCCTCGACCGAAAATCTAAGAAGAGAGAATTGCAAAGACACAGGCAGGCAAATCTGCATGGCACAGTATTACAATAGCCAAGATATGGAAGTAACCAAAAAGTCCACCAACAGATGGGTGGACAAAGAAGAACTCCTCCATGTACAGATGGAATATTCGCTAGTGAAAAAAGTGAAACAATGCCATTTGCAGCACCATAGATGAGTCTAGACGTAATCACGCCACGTGTAGTAAGTGAGAAAGCAAAAGACACATATCCTATCATATCACTTTTAGGAGTTACTTAAAAATTGATACCAATGAAGATATTTCCACAGAGAAAGGCAACCACAGATTCATTAAAAAACTTATGGTTCACCAAATAGAAAGGGATGAGGATTGGCTACATTACCATATTGGGGTTAACAGAGATATACAAACCATGTGAAATATATAATCACCAAAGACGTACGGAAGACCAGGAGAGAGACTACTCAACATTGTGTCATAACCTACATGGAAAAAGGACGCGAGGAAGAATAGATACACGTATATGTGTGAAAGAACCACATCTTGCACACCTAGAACAAACAAACCATTGTAATCAAATTTGCTGGGATAAAAAATCAAAAGTAAATTACAAATATGAACAAGAAGTAATGAGACATAAACTTACAGGGCTTTTTCCTGGCACATTCCATTCTAATTTACAACCTAGAACACCACTTCCATTAAGGCTCTGTTTCCCCAGTAACCAAATTTGGTAAAGGAGAAATGCTGCCACCTTCTGACCTTTCCCTGCAGGAGCAGCTTTAAACTCACAGCTAATGGTCACTTAACATTCCCAAGGACTCAGGGCTGTAAAGGACACCTGCCCTAAAAAATTGTGCTGAAGTAGGGAATGGACAAAAAAATTCAAAACAGGCAAAGGTTTCAAGAAGAGAGTATGAAGAGTTAAGTTTTACTCACGCTCTTTTAAAAAAAAAAGGAAAATGGATAAAAGCTCAACCTCAGGGAGTGTTAGACCCATGCAATCTAATCTACAAAAAGTTTCAACTTACACCAGTCGACTGACCAGCAGCAAAAAGTCTACAGACAATAAATGCTGAAGGGGTTTTAGGGAACTGTGTACCCTCTACCTGCTGGTGAGACGTAAAGGGGTAACAGCCAATAATGAGAACAGAAAGGAGCTGTGTTTAAAAGTAAAAATGGAGGTACCATTCAATCCAGCAGGCGCACCATTGGACCTCTCACCTGAGAAGACAAGAATCGAGAAGACACAGGCCGCAAAAGCTGCAGTGCAGCCTTATTCACAATAGCCAAGAAAGTGAAGCAATCAAAATGTCCAACAAGAGGTGAATGGATAAAGAAGAAGTGGTCCATGTACACAATGGAATATTAGCCATGGAAGACAATGAACCATTGCTCTCTGAGGCACCACAAATGAGTCTGGAGATAATCACGAAACATGAGGTAAGTCGGAAAGCAAAAGACCTATATTCTATGATATCACTTATAGGCGTTATCTAATAACTGACACAAATGAACGTATTTCCACAGAGAAAGACACCCACAGACTTAGAAAACAAACTATGCTCATCTAAAAGGAAAGGTGGGGGGAATGGATAAATTAAGATTAGTGTTACTATATGTATACAAACACATATTATATACATATATCAAAAAGACCGACCATATAGCAAGGGAGGTCTGCGGAACCCTCAGTAACATTTTACATGGGAAGAGGATCTGTACTTGAATAGACATATATAATGTACAAATGAACCAGATCGTGTACACCTAGGAGAAACAATATTCTAAGCTTTACCCCAATTAAAAAAAAATTTTAAAACCAAGAAGAAATAATGAGACATAATCTTATGGGGGTTTCTCCATGCACATTCCAATGTAATTTACAACCTAGGAACACGACTTCCAGAAAGACTCTGCTGCCCTCGTACCCAGATTTGGGAATGGAGAAATGCTGCCTCCTTGAGGCCACTTCCCACAACAGCAGCTTTAAATCCATTGCCAAAGGTCACTAAATAGTCACCAAACTTGCAGTTCGGTAAATGACACCTGCTCTCTAAAAAAATTCTGGGGTGGAAAATCGACCAAAAAATTCAAAAGAGGGCAACCTTCCAAGAAGACAATTGCAAGAGTTATATTGTACTCCCAATTGTTTCCTTTTTTTAACAGAAAAGAAAACGGCAGAGAAAAATGATGAGTTTTACGAATTTTCAAAGACATGCAAACCCAAATTACAAACACCTATCAGCTCACAGCAGCCAGAAGGGCCGTTAGCATAAATGCTGCAAACAATAAATGCTGAAGCGATTGTGGAGAAATGCGTACCCTCGATTCTAAGGGGGACGTGGTAAGAGCCACTAATGAAAACACAAAGAAGGTGCTTTGAAAAGGGTAACACGGTGCTACCAGTCAATCAATCCCAACCACTGCTGGGCCTATCACCTGAGAAAATGAGAATTAAAAAGTCACAGGCTGGCAATCCTGCACTCCAACAATATTTACCATAGCCAACACTTGGAAGCAATGAAAATGTCCATCAACCGAGGAATGCACAAAGTAGAAGTGGTCCACGTACACAGTGGAAAATTACTCCAATAAAAAATAAAAAGTAAATTTAAAAAAACCAACAAAAGTAAGGAGACATCAGCTTGTGTGGGTTTGTCTGGGCACACTCCACTCTAATTTATAACCGAGAAACACCACAGGCCGCAAGGGCTTTTCCCTAGGTACCAGGGTGGGGAACATAGAAAGGCTGCCACCCTCTGGCAGTTACCTGCAAAAGCAGCTTTAAAGGCTGTGCTAATGGTCATTTCATAGGAACAAGTACTGCAGAACTGTAAATGAAACCTGCCCTCAAAATGTCTTGAGGGAGGTAATGGCCAAAACATTTCAAAATGTGACACATACTTTAAGAGAACACTTTGAAGAACTAAGGGGTAATCACAGCTTGCAAAATACAAAGGACATGCCTTAAAGCTCAATTTCAACGGATTATGAGGCACGTGCGATTTCAACCACAGAGAGGTATCAGCTCACACTTGTCAGAATAACCATCAGCAAGAAAACTACAAACAATAAATGCTGAAGGTGTTGTGGAGAAATGCACACCCTCAACTTCAAGTGGGACGTAACTTGGAAACCGCCACGAATGAGAACAGAACGGATGTGCCTTAAAAAGGTCAACGTTGAGCTACCATATGATCCAGCAGGCCCACTCCTCGACCTAAAATCTAAGAAGAGAGAATTGCAAAGACACAGGCAGGCAAATCTGCATGGCACAGTATTACAATAGCCAAGATATGGAAGTAACCAAAAAGTCCACCAACAGATGGGTGGACAAAGAAGAACTCCTCCATGTACAGATGGAATATTCGCTAGTGAAAAAAGTGAAACAATGCCATTTGCAGCACCATAGATGAGTCTAGACGTAATCACGCCACGTGTAGTAAGTGAGAAAGCAAAAGACACATATCCTATCATATCACTTTTAGGAGTTACTTAAAAATTGATACCAATGAAGATATTTCCACAGAGAAAGGCAACCACAGATTCATTAAAAAACTTATGGTTCACCAAATAGAAAGGGATGAGGATTGGCTACATTACCATATTGGGGTTAACAGAGATATACAAACCATGTGAAATATATAATCACCAAAGACGTACGGAAGACCAGGAGAGAGACTACTCAACATTGTGTCATAACCTACATGGAAAAAGGACGCGAGGAAGAATAGATACACGTATATGTGTGAAAGAACCACATCTTGCACACCTAGAACAAACAAACCATTGTAATCAAATTTGCTGGGATAAAAAATCAAAAGTAAATTACAAATATGAACAAGAAGTAATGAGACATAAACTTACAGGGCTTTTTCCTGGCACATTCCATTCTAATTTACAACCTAGAACACCACTTCCATTAAGGCTCTGTTTCCCCAGTAACCAAATTTGGTAAAGGAGAAATGCTGCCACCTTCTGACCTTTCCCTGCAGGAGCAGCTTTAAACTCACAGCTAATGGTCACTTAACATTCCCAAGGACTCAGGGCTGTAAAGGACACCTGCCCTAAAAAATTGTGCTGAAGTAGGGAATGGACAAAAAAATTCAAAACAGGCAAATGTTTCAAGAAGAGAGTATGAAGAGTTAAGTTTTACTCACGCTCTTTTAAAAAAAAAAAGGAAAATGGATAAAAGCTCAACCTCAGGGAGTGTTAGACCCATGCAATCTAATCTACAAGAAGTTTCAACTTACACCAGTCGACTGACCAGCAGCAAAAAGTCTACAGACAATAAATGCTGAAGGGGTTTTAGGGAACTGTGTACCCTCTACCTGCTGGTGAGACGTAAAGGGGTAACAGCCAATAATGAGAACAGAAAGGAGCTGTGTTTAAAAGTAAAAATGGAGGTACCATTCAATCCAGCAGGCGCACCATTGGACCTCTCACCTGAGAAGACAAGAATCGAGAAGACACAGGCCGCAAAAGCTGCAGTGCAGCCTTATTCACAATAGCCAAGAAAGTGAAGCAATCAAAATGTCCAACAAGAGGTGAATGGATAAAGAAGAAGTGGTCCATGTACACAATGGAATATTAGCCATGGAAGACAATGAACCATTGCTCTCTGAGGCACCACAAATGAGTCTGGAGATAATCACGAAACATGAGGTAAGTCGGAAAGCAAAAGACCTATATTCTATGATATCACTTATAGGCGTTATCTAATAACTGACACAAATGAACGTATTTCCACAGAGAAAGACACCCACAGACTTAGAAAACAAACTATGCTCATCTAAAAGGAAAGGTGGGGGGAATGGATAAATTAAGATTAGTGTTACTATATGTATACAAACACATATTATATACATATATCAAAAAGACCGACCATATAGCAAGGGAGGTCTGCGGAACCCTCAGTAACATTTTACATGGGAAGAGGATCTGTACTTGAATAGACATATATAATGTACAAATGAACCAGATCGTGTACACCTAGGAGAAACAATATTCTAAGCTTTACCCCAATTAAAAAAAAATTTTAAAACCAAGAAGAAATAATGAGACATAATCTTATGGG
Organism: Balaenoptera borealis; assembly: GCF_965194805.1. Taxonomy (NCBI): domain Eukaryota; kingdom Metazoa; phylum Chordata; class Mammalia; order Artiodactyla; family Balaenopteridae; genus Balaenoptera; species Balaenoptera borealis. Next base: position 50,906 of record NW_028122963.1, read on the forward strand.
GGTTTCTCCATGCACATTCCAATGTAATTTACAACCTAGGAACACGACTTCCAGAAAGACTCTGCTGCCCTCGTACCCAGATTTGGGAATGGAGAAATGCTGCCTCCTTGAGGCCACTTCCCACAACAGCAGCTTTAAATCCATTGCCAAAGGTCACTAAATAGTCACCAAACTTGCAGTTCGGTAAATGACACCTGCTCTCTAAAAAAATTCTGGGGTGGAAAATCGACCAAAAAATTCAAAAGAGGGCAACCTTCCAAGAAGACAATTGCAAGAGTTATATTGTACTCCCAATTGTTTCCTTTTTTTAAGAGAAAAGAAAACGGCAGAGAAAAATGATGAGTTTTACGAATTTTCAAAGACATGCAAACCCAAATTACAAACACCTATCAGCTCACAGCAGCCAGAAGGGCCGTTAGCATAAATGCTGCAAACAATAAATGCTGAAGCGATTGTGGAGAAATGCGTACCCTCGATTCTAAGGGGGACGTGGTAAGAGCCACTAATGAAAACACAAAGAAGGTGCTTTGAAAAGGGTAACACGGTGCTACCAGTCAATCAATCCCAACCACTGCTGGGCCTATCACCTGAGAAAATGAGAATTAAAAAGTCACAGGCTGGCAATCCTGCACTCCAACAATATTTACCATAGCCAACACTTGGAAGCAATGAAAATGTCCATCAACCGAGGAATGCACAAAGTAGAAGTGGTCCACGTACACAGTGGAAAATTACTCCAATAAAAAATAAAAAGTAAATTTAAAAAAACCAACTAAAGTAAGGAGACATCAGCTTGTGTGGGTTTGTCTGGGCACACTCCACTCTAATTTATAACCGAGAAACACCACAGGCCGCAAGGGCTTTTCCCTAGGTACCAGGGTGGGGAACATAGAAAGGCTGCCACCCTCTGGCAGTTACCTGCAAAAGCAGCTTTAAAGGCTGTGCTAATGGTCATTTCATAGGAACAAGTACTGCAGAACTGTAAATGAAACCTGCCCTCAAAATGTCTTGAGGGAGGTAATGGCCAAAACATTTCAAAATGTGACACATACTTTAAGAGAACACTTTGAAGAACTAAGGGGTAATCACAGCTTGCAAAATACAAAGGACATGCCTTAAAGCTCAATTTCAACGGATTATGAGGCACGTGCGATTTCAACCACAGAGAGGTATCAGCTCACACTTGTCAGAATAACCATCAGCAAGAAAACTACAAACAATAAATGCTGAAGGTGTTGTGGAGAAATGCACACCCTCAACTTCGAGTGGGACGTAACTTGGAAACCGCCACGAATGAGAACAGAACGGATGTGCCTTAAAAAGGTCAACGTTGAGCTACCATATGATCCAGCAGGCCCACTCCTCGACCTAAAATCTAAGAAGAGAGAATTGCAAAGACACAGGCAGGCAAATCTGCATGGCACAGTATTACAATAGCCAAGATATGGAAGTAACCAAAAAGTCCACCAACAGATGGGTGGACAAAGAAGAACTCCTCCATGTACAGATGGAATATTCGCTAGTGAAAAAAGTGAAACAATGCCATTTGCAGCACCATAGATGAGTCTAGACGTAATCACGCCACGTGTAGTAAGTGAGAAAGCAAAAGACACATATCCTATCATATCACTTTTAGGAGTTACTTAAAAATTGATACCAATGAAGATATTTCCACAGAGAAAGGCAACCACAGATTCATTAAAAAACTTATGGTTCACCAAATAGAAAGGGATGAGGATTGGCTACATTACCATATTGGGGTTAACAGAGATATACAAACCATGTGAAATATATAATCACCAAAGACGTACGGAAGACCAGGAGAGAGACTACTCAACATTGTGTCATAACCTACATGGAAAAAGGACGCGAGGAAGAATAGATACACGTATATGTGTGAAAGAACCACATCTTGCACACCTAGAACAAACAAACCATTGTAATCAAATTTGCTGGGATAAAAAATCAAAAGTAAATTACAAATATGAACAAGAAGTAATGAGACATAAACTTACAGGGCTTTTTCCTGGCACATTCCATTCTAATTTACAACCTAGAACACCACTTCCATTAAGGCTCTGTTTCCCCAGTAACCAAATTTGGTAAAGGAGAAATGCTGCCACCTTCTGACCTTTCCCTGCAGGAGCAGCTTTAAACTCACAGCTAATGGTCACTTAACATTCCCAAGGACTCAGGGCTGTAAAGGACACCTGCCCTAAAAAATTGTGCTGAAGTAGGGAATGGACAAAAAAATTCAAAACAGGCAAAGGTTTCAAGAAGAGAGTATGAAGAGTTAAGTTTTACTCACGCTCTTTTAAAAAAAAAAGGAAAATGGATAAAAGCTCAACCTCAGGGAGTGTTAGACCCATGCAATCTAATCTACAAAAAGTTTCAACTTACACCAGTCGACTGACCAGCAGCAAAAAGTCTACAGACAATAAATGCTGAAGGGGTTTTAGGGAACTGTGTACCCTCTACCTGCTGGTGAGACGTAAAGGGGTAACAGCCAATAATGAGAACAGAAAGGAGCTGTGTTTAAAAGTAAAAATGGAGGTACCATTCAATCCAGCAGGCGCACCATTGGACCTCTCACCTGAGAAGACAAGAATCGAGAAGACACAGGCCGCAAAAGCTGCAGTGCAGCCTTATTCACAATAGCCAAGAAAGTGAAGCAATCAAAATGTCCAACAAGAGGTGAATGGATAAAGAAGAAGTGGTCCATGTACACAATGGAATATTAGCCATGGAAGACAATGAACCATTGCTCTCTGAGGCACCACAAATGAGTCTGGAGATAATCACGAAACATGAGGTAAGTCGGAAAGCAAAAGACCTATATTCTATGATATCACTTATAGGCGTTATCTAATAACTGACACAAATGAACGTATTTCCACAGAGAAAGACACCCACAGACTTAGAAAACAAACTATGCTCATCTAAAAGGAAAGGTGGGGGGAATGGATAAATTAAGATTAGTGTTACTATATGTATACAAACACATATTATATACATATATCAAAAAGACCGACCATATAGCAAGGGAGGTCTGCGGAACCCTCAGTAACATTTTACATGGGAAGAGGATCTGTACTTGAATAGACATATATAATGTACAAATGAACCAGATCGTGTACACCTAGGAGAAACAATATTCTAAGCTTTACCCCAATTAAAAAAAAATTTTAAAACCAAGAAGAAATAATGAGACATAATCTTATGGGGGTTTCTCCATGCACATTCCAATGTAATTTACAACCTAGGAACACGACTTCCAGAAAGACTCTGCTGCCCTCGTACCCAGATTTGGGAATGGAGAAATGCTGCCTCCTTGAGGCCACTTCCCACAACAGCAGCTTTAAATCCATTGCCAAAGGTCACTAAATAGTCACCAAACTTGCAGTTCGGTAAATGACACCTGCTCTCTAAAAAAATTCTGGGGTGGAAAATCGACCAAAAAATTCAAAAGAGGGCAACCTTCCAAGAAGACAATTGCAAGAGTTATATTGTACTCCCAATTGTTTCCTTTTTTTAAGAGAAAAGAAAACGGCAGAGAAAAATGATGAGTTTTACGAATTTTCAAAGACATGCAAACCCAAATTACAAACACCTATCAGCTCACAGCAGCCAGAAGGGCCGTTAGCATAAATGCTGCAAACAATAAATGCTGAAGCGATTGTGGAGAAATGCGTACCCTCGATTCTAAGGGGGACGTGGTAAGAGCCACTAATGAAAACACAAAGAAGGTGCTTTGAAAAGGGTAACACGGTGCTACCAGTCAATCAATCCCAACCACTGCTGGGCCTATCACCTGAGAAAATGAGAATTAAAAAGTCACAGGCTGGCAATCCTGCACTCCAACAATATTTACCATAGCCAACACTTGGAAGCAATGAAAATGTCCATCAACCGAGGAATGCACAAAGTAGAAGTGGTCCACGTACACAGTGGAAAATTACTCCAATAAAAAATAAAAAGTAAATTTAAAAAAACCAACAAAAGTAAGGAGACATCAGCTTGTGTGGGTTTGTCTGGGCACACTCCACTCTAATTTATAACCGAGAAACACCACAGGCCGCAAGGGCTTTTCCCTAGGTACCAGGGTGGGGAACATAGAAAGGCTGCCACCCTCTGGCAGTTACCTGCAAAAGCAGCTTTAAAGGCTGTGCTAATGGTCATTTCATAGGAACAAGTACTGCAGAACTGTAAATGAAACCTGCCCTCAAAATGTCTTGAGGGAGGTAATGGCCAAAACATTTCAAAATGTGACACATACTTTAAGAGAACACTTTGAAGAACTAAGGGGTAATCACAGCTTGCAAAATACAAAGGACATGCCTTAAAGCTCAATTTCAACGGATTATGAGGCACGTGCGATTTCAACCACAGAGAGGTATCAGCTCACACTTGTCAGAATAACCATCAGCAAGAAAACTACAAACAATAAATGCTGAAGGTGTTGTGGAGAAATGCACACCCTCAACTTCGAGTGGGACGTAACTTGGAAACCGCCACGAATGAGAACAGAACGGATGTGCCTTAAAAAGGTCAACGTTGAGCTACCATATGATCCAGCAGGCCCACTCCTCGACCTAAAATCTAAGAAGAGAGAATTGCAAAGACACAGGCAGGCAAATCTGCATGGCACAGTATTACAATAGCCAAGATATGGAAGTAACCAAAAAGTCCACCAACAGATGGGTGGACAAAGAAGAACTCCTCCATGTACAGATGGAATATTCGCTAGTGAAAAAAGTGAAACAATGCCATTTGCAGCACCATAGATGAGTCTAGACGTAATCACGCCACGTGTAGTAAGTGAGAAAGCAAAAGACACATAGCCTATCATATCACTTTTAGGAGTTACTTAAAAATTGATACCAATGAAGATATTTCCACAGAGAAAGGCAACCACAGATTCATTAAAAAACTTATGGTTCACCAAATAGAAAGGGATGAGGATTGGCTACATTACCATATTGGGGTTAACAGAGATATACAAACCATGTGAAATATATAATCACCAAAGACGTACGGAAGACCAGGAGAGAGACTACTCAACATTGTGTCATAACCTACATGGAAAAAGGACGCGAGGAAGAATAGATACACGTATATGTGTGAAAGAACCACATCTTGCACACCTAGAACAAACAAACCATTGTAATCAAATTTGCTGGGATAAAAAATCAAAAGTAAATTACAAATATGAACAAGAAGTAATGAGACATAAACTTACAGGGCTTTTTCCTGGCACATTCCATTCTAATTTACAACCTAGAACACCACTTCCATTAAGGCTCTGTTTCCCCAGTAACCAAATTTGGTAAAGGAGAAATGCTGCCACCTTCTGACCTTTCCCTGCAGGAGCAGCTTTAAACTCACAGCTAATGGTCACTTAACATTCCCAAGGACTCAGGGCTGTAAAGGACACCTGCCCTAAAAAATTGTGCTGAAGTAGGGAATGGACAAAAAAATTCAAAACAGGCAAAGGTTTCAAGAAGAGAGTATGAAGAGTTAAGTTTTACTCACGCTCTTTTAAAAAAAAAAGGAAAATGGATAAAAGCTCAACCTCAGGGAGTGTTAGACCCATGCAATCTAATCTACAAAAAGTTTCAACTTACACCAGTCGACTGACCAGCAGCAAAAAGTCTACAGACAATAAATGCTGAAGGGGTTTTAGGGAACTGTGTACCCTCTACCTGCTGGTGAGACGTAAAGGGGTAACAGCCAATAATGAGAACAGAAAGGAGCTGTGTTTAAAAGTAAAAATGGAGGTACCATTCAATCCAGCAGGCGCACCATTGGACCTCTCACCTGAGAAGACAAGAATCGAGAAGACACAGGCCGCAAAAGCTGCAGTGCAGCCTTATTCACAATAGCCAAGAAAGTGAAGCAATCAAAATGTCCAACAAGAGGTGAATGGATAAAGAAGAAGTGGTCCATGTACACAATGGAATATTAGCCATGGAAGACAATGAACCATTGCTCTCTGAGGCACCACAAATGAGTCTGGAGATAATCACGAAACATGAGGTAAGTCGGAAAGCAAAAGACCTATATTCTATGATATCACTTATAGGCGTTATCTAATAACTGACACAAATGAACGTATTTCCACAGAGAAAGACACCCACAGACTTAGAAAACAAACTATGCTCATCTAAAAGGAAAGGTGGGGGGAATGGATAAATTAAGATTAGTGTTACTATATGTATACAAACACATATTATATACATATATCAAAAAGACCGACCATATAGCAAGGGAGGTCTGCGGAACCCTCAGTAACATTTTACATGGGAAGAGGATCTGTACTTGAATAGACATATATAATGTACAAATGAACCAGATCGTGTACACCTAGGAGAAACAATATTCTAAGCTTTACCCCAATTAAAAAAAAATTTTAAAACCAAGAAGAAATAATGAGACATAATCTTATGGGGGTTTCTCCATGCACATTCCAATGTAATTTACAACCTAGGAACACGACTTCCAGAAAGACTCTGCTGCCCTCGTACCCAGATTTGGGAATGGAGAAATGCTGCCTCCTTGAGGCCACTTCCCACAACAGCAGCTTTAAATCCATTGCCAAAGGTCACTAAATAGTCACCAAACTTGCAGTTCGGTAAATGACACCTGCTCTCTAAAAAAATTCTGGGGTGGAAAATCGACCAAAAAATTCAAAAGAGGGCAACCTTCCAAGAAGACAATTGCAAGAGTTATATTGTACTCCCAATTGTTTCCTTTTTTTAACAGAAAAGAAAACGGCAGAGAAAAATGATGAGTTTTACGAATTTTCAAAGACATGCAAACCCAAATTACAAACACCTATCAGCTCACAGCAGCCAGAAGGGCCGTTAGCATAAATGCTGCAAACAATAAATGCTGAAGCGATTGTGGAGAAATGCGTACCCTCGATTCTAAGGGGGACGTGGTAAGAGCCACTAATGAAAACACAAAGAAGGTGCTTTGAAAAGGGTAACACGGTGCTACCAGTCAATCAATCCCAACCACTGCTGGGCCTATCACCTGAGAAAATGAGAATTAAAAAGTCACAGGCTGGCAATCCTGCACTCCAACAATATTTACCATAGCCAACACTTGGAAGCAATGAAAATGTCCATCAACCGAGGAATGCACAAAGTAGAAGTGGTCCACGTACACAGTGGAAAATTACTCCAATAAAAAATAAAAAGTAAATTTAAAAAAACCAACAAAAGTAAGGAGACATCAGCTTGTGTGGGTTTGTCTGGGCACACTCCACTCTAATTTATAACCGAGAAACACCACAGGCCGCAAGGGCTTTTCCCTAGGTACCAGGGTGGGGAACATAGAAAGGCTGCCACCCTCTGGCAGTTACCTGCAAAAGCAGCTTTAAAGGCTGTGCTAATGGTCATTTCATAGGAACAAGTACTGCAGAACTGTAAATGAAACCTGCCCTCAAAATGTCTTGAGGGAGGTAATGGCCAAAACATTTCAAAATGTGACACATACTTTAAGAGAACACTTTGAAGAACTAAGGGGTAATCACAGCTTGCAAAATACAAAGGACATGCCTTAAAGCTCAATTTCAACGGATTATGAGGCACGTGCGATTTCAACCACAGAGAGGTATCAGCTCACACTTGTCAGAATAACCATCAGCAAGAAAACTACAAACAATAAATGCTGAAGGTGTTGTGGAGAAATGCACACCCTCAACTTCGAGTGGGACGTAACTTGGAAACCGCCACGAATGAGAACAGAACGGATGTGCCTTAAAAAGGTCAACGTTGAGCTACCATATGATCCAGCAGGCCCACTCCTCGACCTAAAATCTAAGAAGAGAGAATTGCAAAGACACAGGCAGGCAAATCTGCATGGCACAGTATTACAATAGCCAAGATATGGAAGTAACCAAAAAGTCCACCAACAGATGGGTGGACAAAGAAGAACTCCTCCATGTACAGATGGAATATTCGCTAGTGAAAAAAGTGAAACAATGCCATTTGCAGCACCATAGATGAGTCTAGACGTAATCACGCCACGTGTAGTAAGTGAGAAAGCAAAAGACACATATCCTATCATATCACTTTTAGGAGTTACTTAAAAATTGATACCAATGAAGATATTTCCACAGAGAAAGGCAACCACAGATTCATTAAAAAACTTATGGTTCACCAAATAGAAAGGGATGAGGATTGGCTACATTACCATATTGGGGTTAACAGAGATATACAAACCATGTGAAATATATAATCACCAAAGACGTACGGAAGACCAGGAGAGAGACTACTCAACATTGTGTCATAACCTACATGGAAAAAGGACGCGAGGAAGAATAGATACACGTATATGTGTGAAAGAACCACATCTTGCACACCTAGAACAAACAAACCATTGTAATCAAATTTGCTGGGATAAAAAATCAAAAGTAAATTACAAATATGAACAAGAAGTAATGAGACATAAACTTACAGGGCTTTTTCCTGGCACATTCCATTCTAATTTACAACCTAGAACACCACTTCCATTAAGGCTCTGTTTCCCCAGTAACCAAATTTGGTAAAGGAGAAATGCTGCCACCTTCTGACCTTTCCCTGCAGGAGCAGCTTTAAACTCACAGCTAATGGTCACTTAACATTCCCAAGGACTCAGGGCTGTAAAGGACACCTGCCCTAAAAAATTGTGCTGAAGTAGGGAATGGACAAAAAAATTCAAAACAGGCAAAGGTTTCAAGAAGAGAGTATGAAGAGTTAAGTTTTACTCACGCTCTTTTAAAAAAAAAAGGAAAATGGATAAAAGCTCAACCTCAGGGAGTGTTAGACCCATGCAATCTAATCTACAAAAAGTTTCAACTTACACCAGTCGACTGACCAGCAGCAAAAAGTCTACAGACAATAAATGCTGAAGGGGTTTTAGGGAACTGTGTACCCTCTACCTGCTGGTGAGACGTAAAGGGGTAACAGCCAATAATGAGAACAGAAAGGAGCTGTGTTTAAAAGTAAAAATGGAGGTACCATTCAATCCAGCAGGCGCACCATTGGACCTCTCACCTGAGAAGACAAGAATCGAGAAGACACAGGCCGCAAAAGCTGCAGTGCAGCCTTATTCACAATAGCCAAGAAAGTGAAGCAATCAAAATGTCCAACAAGAGGTGAATGGATAAAGAAGAAGTGGTCCATGTACACAATGGAATATTAGCCATGGAAGACAATGAACCATTGCTCTCTGAGGCACCACAAATGAGTCTGGAGATAATCACGAAACATGAGGTAAGTCGGAAAGCAAAAGACCTATATTCTATGATATCACTTATAGGCGTTATCTAATAACTGACACAAATGAACGTATTTCCACAGAGAAAGACACCCACAGACTTAGAAAACAAACTATGCTCATCTAAAAGGAAAGGTGGGGGGAATGGATAAATTAAGATTAGTGTTACTATATGTATACAAACACATATTATATACATATATCAAAAAGACCGACCATATAGCAAGGGAGGTCTGCGGAACCCTCAGTAACATTTTACATGGGAAGAGGATCTGTACTTGAATAGACATATATAATGTACAAATGAACCAGATCGTGTACACCTAGGAGAAACAATATTCTAAGCTTTACCCCAATTAAAAAAAAATTTTAAAACCAAGAAGAAATAATGAGACATAATCTTATGGGGGTTTCTCCATGCACATTCCAATGTAATTTACAACCTAGGAACACGACTTCCAGAAAGACTCTGCTGCCCTCGTACCCAGATTTGGGAATGGAGAAATGCTGCCTCCTTGAGGCCACTTCCCACAACAGCAGCTTTAAATCCATTGCCAAAGGTCACTAAATAGTCACCAAACTTGCAGTTCGGTAAATGACACCTGCTCTCTAAAAAAATTCTGGGGTGGAAAATCGACCAAAAAATTCAAAAGAGGGCAACCTTCCAAGAAGACAATTGCAAGAGTTATATTGTACTCCCAATTGTTTCCTTTTTTTAACAGAAAAGAAAACGGCAGAGAAAAATGATGAGTTTTACGAATTTTCAAAGACATGCAAACCCAAATTACAAACACCTATCAGCTCACAGCAGCCAGAAGGGCTGTTAGCATAAATGCTGCAAACAATAAATGCTGAAGCGATTGTGGAGAAATGCGTACCCTCGATTCTAAGGGGGACGTGGTAAGAGCCACTAATGAAAACACAAAGAAGGTGCTTTGAAAAGGGTAACACGGTGCTACCAGTCAATCAATCCCAACCACTGCTGGGCCTATCACCTGAGAAAATGAGAATTAAAAAGTCACAGGCTGGCAATCCTGCACTCCAACAATATTTACCATAGCCAACACTTGGAAGCAATGAAAATGTCCATCAACCGAGGAATGCACAAAGTAGAAGTGGTCCACGTACACAGTGGAAAATTACTCCAATAAAAAATAAAAAGTAAATTTAAAAAAACCAACAAAAGTAAGGAGACATCAGCTTGTGTGGGTTTGTCTGGGCACACTCCACTCTAATTTATAACCGAGAAACACCACAGGCCGCAAGGGCTTTTCCCTAGGTACCAGGGTGGGGAACATAGAAAGGCTGCCACCCTCTGGCAGTTACCTGCAAAAGCAGCTTTAAAGGCTGTGCTAATGGTCATTTCATAGGAACAAGTACTGCAGAACTGTAAATGAAACCTGCCCTCAAAATGTCTTGAGGGAGGTAATGGCCAAAACATTTCAAAATGTGACACATACTTTAAGAGAACACTTTGAAGAACTAAGGGGTAATCACAGCTTGCAAAATACAAAGGACATGCCTTAAAGCTCAATTTCAACGGATTATGAGGCACGTGCGATTTCAACCACAGAGAGGTATCAGCTCACACTTGTCAGAATAACCATCAGCAAGAAAACTACAAACAATAAATGCTGAAGGTGTTGTGGAGAAATGCACACCCTCAACTTCGAGTGGGACGTAACTTGGAAACCGCCACGAATGAGAACAGAACGGATGTGCCTTAAAAAGGTCAACGTTGAGCTACCATATGATCCAGCAGGCCCACTCCTCGACCTAAAATCTAAGAAGAGAGAATTGCAAAGACACAGGCAGGCAAATCTGCATGGCACAGTATTACAATAGCCAAGATATGGAAGTAACCAAAAAGTCCACCAACAGATGGGTGGACAAAGAAGAACTCCTCCATGTACAGATGGAATATTCGCTAGTGAAAAAAGTGAAACAATGCCATTTGCAGCACCATAGATGAGTCTAGACGTAATCACGCCACGTGTAGTAAGTGAGAAAGCAAAAGACACATATCCTATCATATCACTTTTAGGAGTTACTTAAAAATTGATACCAATGAAGATATTTCCACAGAGAAAGGCAACCACAGATTCATTAAAAAACTTATGGTTCACCAAATAGAAAGGGATGAGGATTGGCTACATTACCATATTGGGGTTAACAGAGATATACAAACCATGTGAAATATATAATCACCAAAGACGTACGGAAGACCAGGAGAGAGACTACTCAACATTGTGTCATAACCTACATGGAAAAAGGACGCGAGGAAGAATAGATACACGTATATGTGTGAAAGAACCACATCTTGCACACCTAGAACAAACAAACCATTGTAATCAAATTTGCTGGGATAAAAAATCAAAAGTAAATTACAAATATGAACAAGAAGTAATGAGACATAAACTTACAGGGCTTTTTCCTGGCACATTCCATTCTAATTTACAACCTAGAACACCACTTCCATTAAGGCTCTGTTTCCCCAGTAACCAAATTTGGTAAAGGAGAAATGCTGCCACCTTCTGACCTTTCCCTGCAGGAGCAGCTTTAAACTCACAGCTAATGGTCACTTAACATTCCCAAGGACTCAGGGCTGTAAAGGACACCTGCCCTAAAAAATTGTGCTGAAGTAGGGAATGGACAAAAAAATTCAAAACAGGCAAAGGTTTCAAGAAGAGAGTATGAAGAGTTAAGTTTTACTCACGCTCTTTTAAAAAAAAAAGGAAAATGGATAAAAGCTCAACCTCAGGGAGTGTTAGACCCATGCAATCTAATCTACAAAAAGTTTCAACTTACACCAGTCGACTGACCAGCAGCAAAAAGTCTACAGACAATAAATGCTGAAGGGGTTTTAGGGAACTGTGTACCCTCTACCTGCTGGTGAGACGTAAAGGGGTAACAGCCAATAATGAGAACAGAAAGGAGCTGTGTTTAAAAGTAAAAATGGAGGTACCATTCAATCCAGCAGGCGCACCATTGGACCTCTCACCTGAGAAGACAAGAATCGAGAAGACACAGGCCGCAAAAGCTGCAGTGCAGCCTTATTCACAATAGCCAAGAAAGTGAAGCAATCAAAATGTCCAACAAGAGGTGAATGGATAAAGAAGAAGTGGTCCATGTACACAATGGAATATTAGCCATGGAAGACAATGAACCATTGCTCTCTGAGGCACCACAAATGAGTCTGGAGATAATCACGAAACATGAGGTAAGTCGGAAAGCAAAAGACCTATATTCTATGATATCACTTATAGGCGTTATCTAATAACTGACACAAATGAACGTATTTCCACAGAGAAAGACACCCACAGACTTAGAAAACAAACTATGCTCATCTAAAAGGAAAGGTGGGGGGAATGGATAAATTAAGATTAGTGTTACTATATGTATACAAACACATATTATATACATATATCAAAAAGACCGACCATATAGCAAGGGAGGTCTGCGGAACCCTCAGTAACATTTTACATGGGAAGAGGATCTGTACTTGAATAGACATATATAATGTACAAATGAACCAGATCGTGTACACCTAGGAGAAACAATATTCTAAGCTTTACCCCAATTAAAAAAAAATTTTAAAACCAAGAAGAAATAATGAGACATAATCTTATGGGGGTTTCTCCATGCACATTCCAATGTAATTTACAACCTAGGAACACGACTTCCAGAAAGACTCTGCTGCCCTCGTACCCAGATTTGGGAATGGAGAAATGCTGCCTCCTTGAGGCCACTTCCCACAACAGCAGCTTTAAATCCATTGCCAAAGGTCACTAAATAGTCACCAAACTTGCAGTTCGGTAAATGACACCTGCTCTCTAAAAAAATTCTGGGGTGGAAAATCGACCAAAAAATTCAAAAGAGGGCAACCTTCCAAGAAGACAATTGCAAGAGTTATATTGTACTCCCAATTGTTTCCTTTTTTTAACAGAAAAGAAAACGGCAGAGAAAAATGATGAGTTTTACGAATTTTCAAAGACATGCAAACCCAAATTACAAACACCTATCAGCTCACAGCAGCCAGAAGGGCCGTTAGCATAAATGCTGCAAACAATAAATGCTGAAGCGATTGTGGAGAAATGCGTACCCTCGATTCTAAGGGGGACGTGGTAAGAGCCACTAATGAAAACACAAAGAAGGTGCTTTGAAAAGGGTAACACGGTGCTACCAGTCAATCAATCCCAACCACTGCTGGGCCTATCACCTGAGAAAATGAGAATTAAAAAGTCACAGGCTGGCAATCCTGCACTCCAACAATATTTACCATAGCCAACACTTGGAAGCAATGAAAATGTCCATCAACCGAGGAATGCACAAAGTAGAAGTGGTCCACGTACACAGTGGAAAATTACTCCAATAAAAAATAAAAAGTAAATTTAAAAAAACCAACAAAAGTAAGGAGACATCAGCTTGTGTGGGTTTGTCTGGGCACACTCCACTCTAATTTATAACCGAGAAACACCACAGGCCGCAAGGGCTTTTCCCTAGGTACCAGGGTGGGGAACATAGAAAGGCTGCCACCCTCTGGCAGTTACCTGCAAAAGCAGCTTTAAAGGCTGTGCTAATGGTCATTTCATAGGAACAAGTACTGCAGAACTGTAAATGAAACCTGCCCTCAAAATGTCTTGAGGGAGGTAATGGCCAAAACATTTCAAAATGTGACACATACTTTAAGAGAACACTTTGAAGAACTAAGGGGTAATCACAGCTTGCAAAATACAAAGGACATGCCTTAAAGCTCAATTTCAACGGATTATGAGGCACGTGCGATTTCAACCACAGAGAGGTATCAGCTCACACTTGTCAGAATAACCATCAGCAAGAAAACTACAAACAATAAATGCTGAAGGTGTTGTGGAGAAATGCACACCCTCAACTTCGAGTGGGACGTAACTTGGAAACCGCCACGAATGAGAACAGAACGGATGTGCCTTAAAAAGGTCAACGTTGAGCTACCATATGATCCAGCAGGCCCACTCCTCGACCTAAAATCTAAGAAGAGAGAATTGCAAAGACACAGGCAGGCAAATCTGCATGGCACAGTATTACAATAGCCAAGATATGGAAGTAACCAAAAAGTCCACCAACAGATGGGTGGACAAAGAAGAACTCCTCCATGTACAGATGGAATATTCGCTAGTGAAAAAAGTGAAACAATGCCATTTGCAGCACCATAGATGAGTCTAGACGTAATCACGCCACGTGTAGTAAGTGAGAAAGCAAAAGACACATATCCTATCATATCACTTTTAGGAGTTACTTAAAAATTGATACCAATGAAGATATTTCCACAGAGAAAGGCAACCACAGATTCATTAAAAAACTTATGGTTCACCAAATAGAAAGGGATGAGGATTGGCTACATTACCATATTGGGGTTAACAGAGATATACAAACCATGTGAAATATATAATCACCAAAGACGTACGGAAGACCAGGAGAGAGACTACTCAACATTGTGTCATAACCTACATGGAAAAAGGACGCGAGGAAGAATAGATACACGTATATGTGTGAAAGAACCACATCTTGCACACCTAGAACAAACAAACCATTGTAATCAAATTTGCTGGGATAAAAAATCAAAAGTAAATTACAAATATGAACAAGAAGTAATGAGACATAAACTTACAGGGCTTTTTCCTGGCACATTCCATTCTAATTTACAACCTAGAACACCACTTCCATTAAGGCTCTGTTTCCCCAGTAACCAAATTTGGTAAAGGAGAAATGCTGCCACCTTCTGACCTTTCCCTGCAGGAGCAGCTTTAAACTCACAGCTAATGGTCACTTAACATTCCCAAGGACTCAGGGCTGTAAAGGACACCTGCCCTAAAAAATTGTGCTGAAGTAGGGAATGGACAAAAAAATTCAAAACAGGCAAAGGTTTCAAGAAGAGAGTATGAAGAGTTAAGTTTTACTCACGCTCTTTTAAAAAAAAAAGGAAAATGGATAAAAGCTCAACCTCAGGGAGTGTTAGACCCATGCAATCTAATCTACAAAAAGTTTCAACTTACACCAGTCGACTGACCAGCAGCAAAAAGTCTACAGACAATAAATGCTGAAGGGGTTTTAGGGAACTGTGTACCCTCTACCTGCTGGTGAGACGTAAAGGGGTAACAGCCAATAATGAGAACAGAAAGGAGCTGTGTTTAAAAGTAAAAATGGAGGTACCATTCAATCCAGCAGGCGCACCATTGGACCTCTCACCTGAGAAGACAAGAATCGAGAAGACACAGGCCGCAAAAGCTGCAGTGCAGCCTTATTCACAATAGCCAAGAAAGTGAAGCAATCAAAATGTCCAACAAGAGGTGAATGGATAAAGAAGAAGTGGTCCATGTACACAATGGAATATTAGCCATGGAAGACAATGAACCATTGCTCTCTGAGGCACCACAAATGAGTCTGGAGATAATCACGAAACATGAGGTAAGTCGGAAAGCAAAAGACCTATATTCTATGATATCACTTATAGGCGTTATCTAATAACTGACACAAATGAACGTATTTCCACAGAGAAAGACACCCACAGACTTAGAAAACAAACTATGCTCATCTAAAAGGAAAGGTGGGGGGAATGGATAAATTAAGATTAGTGTTACTATATGTATACAAACACATATTATATACATATATCAAAAAGACCGACCATATAGCAAGGGAGGTCTGCGGAACCCTCAGTAACATTTTACATGGGAAGAGGATCTGTACTTGAATAGACATATATAATGTACAAATGAACCAGATCGTGTACACCTAGGAGAAACAATATTCTAAGCTTTACCCCAATTAAAAAAAAATTTTAAAACCAAGAAGAAATAATGAGACATAATCTTATGGGGGTTTCTCCATGCACATTCCAATGTAATTTACAACCTAGGAACACGACTTCCAGAAAGACTCTGCTGCCCTCGTACCCAGATTTGGGAATGGAGAAATGCTGCCTCCTTGAGGCCACTTCCCACAACAGCAGCTTTAAATCCATTGCCAAAGGTCACTAAATAGTCACCAAACTTGCAGTTCGGTAAATGACACCTGCTCTCTAAAAAAATTCTGGGGTGGAAAATCGACCAAAAAATTCAAAAGAGGGCAACCTTCCAAGAAGACAATTGCAAGAGTTATATTGTACTCCCAATTGTTTCCTTTTTTTAACAGAAAAGAAAACGGCAGAGAAAAATGATGAGTTTTACGAATTTTCAAAGACATGCAAACCCAAATTACAAACACCTATCAGCTCACAGCAGCCAGAAGGGCCGTTAGCATAAATGCTGCAAACAATAAATGCTGAAGCGATTGTGGAGAAATGCGTACCCTCGATTCTAAGGGGGACGTGGTAAGAGCCACTAATGAAAACACAAAGAAGGTGCTTTGAAAAGGGTAACACGGTGCTACCAGTCAATCAATCCCAACCACTGCTGGGCCTATCACCTGAGAAAATGAGAATTAAAAAGTCACAGGCTGGCAATCCTGCACTCCAACAATATTTACCATAGCCAACACTTGGAAGCAATGAAAATGTCCATCAACCGAGGAATGCACAAAGTAGAAGTGGTCCACGTACACAGTGGAAAATTACTCCAATAAAAAATAAAAAGTAAATTTAAAAAAACCAACAAAAGTAAGGAGACATCAGCTTGTGTGGGTTTGTCTGGGCACACTCCACTCTAATTTATAACCGAGAAACACCACAGGCCGCAAGGGCTTTTCCCTAGGTACCAGGGTGGGGAACATAGAAAGGCTGCCACCCTCTGGCAGTTACCTGCAAAAGCAGCTTTAAAGGCTGTGCTAATGGTCATTTCATAGGAACAAGTACTGCAGAACTGTAAATGAAACCTGCCCTCAAAATGTCTTGAGGGAGGTAATGGCCAAAACATTTCAAAATGTGACACATACTTTAAGAGAACACTTTGAAGAACTAAGGGGTAATCACAGCTTGCAAAATACAAAGGACATGCCTTAAAGCTCAATTTCAACGGATTATGAGGCACGTGCGATTTCAACCACAGAGAGGTATCAGCTCACACTTGTCAGAATAACCATCAGCAAGAAAACTACAAACAATAAATGCTGAAGGTGTTGTGGAGAAATGCACACCCTCAACTTCGAGTGGGACGTAACTTGGAAACCGCCACGAATGAGAACAGAACGGATGTGCCTTAAAAAGGTCAACGTTGAGCTACCATATGATCCAGCAGGCCCACTCCTCGACCTAAAATCTAAGAAGAGAGAATTGCAAAGACACAGGCAGGCAAATCTGCATGGCACAGTATTACAATAGCCAAGATATGGAAGTAACCAAAAAGTCCACCAACAGATGGGTGGACAAAGAAGAACTCCTCCATGTACAGATGGAATATTCGCTAGTGAAAAAAGTGAAACAATGCCATTTGCAGCACCATAGATGAGTCTAGACGTAATCACGCCACGTGTAGTAAGTGAGAAAGCAAAAGACACATATCCTATCATATCACTTTTAGGAGTTACTTAAAAATTGATACCAATGAAGATATTTCCACAGAGAAAGGCAACCACAGATTCATTAAAAAACTTATGGTTCACCAAATAGAAAGGGATGAGGATTGGCTACATTACCATATTGGGGTTAACAGAGATATACAAACCATGTGAAATATATAATCACCAAAGACGTACGGAAGACCAGGAGAGAGACTACTCAACATTGTGTCATAACCTACATGGAAAAAGGACGCGAGGAAGAATAGATACACGTATATGTGTGAAAGAACCACATCTTGCACACCTAGAACAAACAAACCATTGTAATCAAATTTGCTGGGATAAAAAATCAAAAGTAAATTACAAATATGAACAAGAAGTAATGAGACATAAACTTACAGGGCTTTTTCCTGGCACATTCCATTCTAATTTACAACCTAGAACACCACTTCCATTAAGGCTCTGTTTCCCCAGTAACCAAATTTGGTAAAGGAGAAATGCTGCCACCTTCTGACCTTTCCCTGCAGGAGCAGCTTTAAACTCACAGCTAATGGTCACTTAACATTCCCAAGGACTCAGGGCTGTAAAGGACACCTGCCCTAAAAAATTGTGCTGAAGTAGGGAATGGACAAAAAAATTCAAAACAGGCAAAGGTTTCAAGAAGAGAGTATGAAGAGTTAAGTTTTACTCACGCTCTTTTAAAAAAAAAAGGAAAATGGATAAAAGCTCAACCTCAGGGAGTGTTAGACCCATGCAATCTAATCTACAAAAAGTTTCAACTTACACCAGTCGACTGACC
The DNA here is from genome assembly GCF_965194805.1 of Balaenoptera borealis. Classification (NCBI taxonomy): domain Eukaryota; kingdom Metazoa; phylum Chordata; class Mammalia; order Artiodactyla; family Balaenopteridae; genus Balaenoptera; species Balaenoptera borealis. Next base: position 69,441 of record NW_028122963.1, read on the forward strand.
AGCAGCAAAAAGTCTACAGACAATAAATGCTGAAGGGGTTTTAGGGAACTGTGTACCCTCTACCTGCTGGTGAGACGTAAAGGGGTAACAGCCAATAATGAGAACAGAAAGGAGCTGTGTTTAAAAGTAAAAATGGAGGTACCATTCAATCCAGCAGGCGCACCATTGGACCTCTCACCTGAGAAGACAAGAATCGAGAAGACACAGGCCGCAAAAGCTGCAGTGCAGCCTTATTCACAATAGCCAAGAAAGTGAAGCAATCAAAATGTCCAACAAGAGGTGAATGGATAAAGAAGAAGTGGTCCATGTACACAATGGAATATTAGCCATGGAAGACAATGAACCATTGCTCTCTGAGGCACCACAAATGAGTCTGGAGATAATCACGAAACATGAGGTAAGTCGGAAAGCAAAAGACCTATATTCTATGATATCACTTATAGGCGTTATCTAATAACTGACACAAATGAACGTATTTCCACAGAGAAAGACACCCACAGACTTAGAAAACAAACTATGCTCATCTAAAAGGAAAGGTGGGGGGAATGGATAAATTAAGATTAGTGTTACTATATGTATACAAACACATATTATATACATATATCAAAAAGACCGACCATATAGCAAGGGAGGTCTGCGGAACCCTCAGTAACATTTTACATGGGAAGAGGATCTGTACTTGAATAGACATATATAATGTACAAATGAACCAGATCGTGTACACCTAGGAGAAACAATATTCTAAGCTTTACCCCAATTAAAAAAAAATTTTAAAACCAAGAAGAAATAATGAGACATAATCTTATGGGGGTTTCTCCATGCACATTCCAATGTAATTTACAACCTAGGAACACGACTTCCAGAAAGACTCTGCTGCCCTCGTACCCAGATTTGGGAATGGAGAAATGCTGCCTCCTTGAGGCCACTTCCCACAACAGCAGCTTTAAATCCATTGCCAAAGGTCACTAAATAGTCACCAAACTTGCAGTTCGGTAAATGACACCTGCTCTCTAAAAAAATTCTGGGGTGGAAAATCGACCAAAAAATTCAAAAGAGGGCAACCTTCCAAGAAGACAATTGCAAGAGTTATATTGTACTCCCAATTGTTTCCTTTTTTTAACAGAAAAGAAAACGGCAGAGAAAAATGATGAGTTTTACGAATTTTCAAAGACATGCAAACCCAAATTACAAACACCTATCAGCTCACAGCAGCCAGAAGGGCCGTTAGCATAAATGCTGCAAACAATAAATGCTGAAGCGATTGTGGAGAAATGCGTACCCTCGATTCTAAGGGGGACGTGGTAAGAGCCACTAATGAAAACACAAAGAAGGTGCTTTGAAAAGGGTAACACGGTGCTACCAGTCAATCAATCCCAACCACTGCTGGGCCTATCACCTGAGAAAATGAGAATTAAAAAGTCACAGGCTGGCAATCCTGCACTCCAACAATATTTACCATAGCCAACACTTGGAAGCAATGAAAATGTCCATCAACCGAGGAATGCACAAAGTAGAAGTGGTCCACGTACACAGTGGAAAATTACTCCAATAAAAAATAAAAAGTAAATTTAAAAAAACCAACAAAAGTAAGGAGACATCAGCTTGTGTGGGTTTGTCTGGGCACACTCCACTCTAATTTATAACCGAGAAACACCACAGGCCGCAAGGGCTTTTCCCTAGGTACCAGGGTGGGGAACATAGAAAGGCTGCCACCCTCTGGCAGTTACCTGCAAAAGCAGCTTTAAAGGCTGTGCTAATGGTCATTTCATAGGAACAAGTACTGCAGAACTGTAAATGAAACCTGCCCTCAAAATGTCTTGAGGGAGGTAATGGCCAAAACATTTCAAAATGTGACACATACTTTAAGAGAACACTTTGAAGAACTAAGGGGTAATCACAGCTTGCAAAATACAAAGGACATGCCTTAAAGCTCAATTTCAACGGATTATGAGGCACGTGCGATTTCAACCACAGAGAGGTATCAGCTCACACTTGTCAGAATAACCATCAGCAAGAAAACTACAAACAATAAATGCTGAAGGTGTTGTGGAGAAATGCACACCCTCAACTTCGAGTGGGACGTAACTTGGAAACCGCCACGAATGAGAACAGAACGGATGTGCCTTAAAAAGGTCAACGTTGAGCTACCATATGATCCAGCAGGCCCACTCCTCGACCTAAAATCTAAGAAGAGAGAATTGCAAAGACACAGGCAGGCAAATCTGCATGGCACAGTATTACAATAGCCAAGATATGGAAGTAACCAAAAAGTCCACCAACAGATGGGTGGACAAAGAAGAACTCCTCCATGTACAGATGGAATATTCGCTAGTGAAAAAAGTGAAACAATGCCATTTGCAGCACCATAGATGAGTCTAGACGTAATCACGCCACGTGTAGTAAGTGAGAAAGCAAAAGACACATATCCTATCATATCACTTTTAGGAGTTACTTAAAAATTGATACCAATGAAGATATTTCCACAGAGAAAGGCAACCACAGATTCATTAAAAAACTTATGGTTCACCAAATAGAAAGGGATGAGGATTGGCTACATTACCATATTGGGGTTAACAGAGATATACAAACCATGTGAAATATATAATCACCAAAGACGTACGGAAGACCAGGAGAGAGACTACTCAACATTGTGTCATAACCTACATGGAAAAAGGACGCGAGGAAGAATAGATACACGTATATGTGTGAAAGAACCACATCTTGCACACCTAGAACAAACAAACCATTGTAATCAAATTTGCTGGGATAAAAAATCAAAAGTAAATTACAAATATGAACAAGAAGTAATGAGACATAAACTTACAGGGCTTTTTCCTGGCACATTCCATTCTAATTTACAACCTAGAACACCACTTCCATTAAGGCTCTGTTTCCCCAGTAACCAAATTTGGTAAAGGAGAAATGCTGCCACCTTCTGACCTTTCCCTGCAGGAGCAGCTTTAAACTCACAGCTAATGGTCACTTAACATTCCCAAGGACTCAGGGCTGTAAAGGACACCTGCCCTAAAAAATTGTGCTGAAGTAGGGAATGGACAAAAAAATTCAAAACAGGCAAAGGTTTCAAGAAGAGAGTATGAAGAGTTAAGTTTTACTCACGCTCTTTTAAAAAAAAAAGGAAAATGGATAAAAGCTCAACCTCAGGGAGTGTTAGACCCATGCAATCTAATCTACAAAAAGTTTCAACTTACACCAGTCGACTGACCAGCAGCAAAAAGTCTACAGACAATAAATGCTGAAGGGGTTTTAGGGAACTGTGTACCCTCTACCTGCTGGTGAGACGTAAAGGGGTAACAGCCAATAATGAGAACAGAAAGAAGCTGTGTTTAAAAGTAAAAATGGAGGTACCATTCAATCCAGCAGGCGCACCATTGGACCTCTCACCTGAGAAGACAAGAATCGAGAAGACACAGGCCGCAAAAGCTGCAGTGCAGCCTTATTCACAATAGCCAAGAAAGTGAAGCAATCAAAATGTCCAACAAGAGGTGAATGGATAAAGAAGAAGTGGTCCATGTACACAATGGAATATTAGCCATGGAAGACAATGAACCATTGCTCTCTGAGGCACCACAAATGAGTCTGGAGATAATCACGAAACATGAGGTAAGTCGGAAAGCAAAAGACCTATATTCTATGATATCACTTATAGGCGTTATCTAATAACTGACACAAATGAACGTATTTCCACAGAGAAAGACACCCACAGACTTAGAAAACAAACTATGCTCATCTAAAAGGAAAGGTGGGGGGAATGGATAAATTAAGATTAGTGTTACTATATGTATACAAACACATATTATATACATATATCAAAAAGACCGACCATATAGCAAGGGAGGTCTGCGGAACCCTCAGTAACATTTTACATGGGAAGAGGATCTGTACTTGAATAGACATATATAATGTACAAATGAACCAGATCGTGTACACCTAGGAGAAACAATATTCTAAGCTTTACCCCAATTAAAAAAAAATTTTAAAACCAAGAAGAAATAATGAGACATAATCTTATGGGGGTTTCTCCATGCACATTCCAATGTAATTTACAACCTAGGAACACGACTTCCAGAAAGACTCTGCTGCCCTCGTACCCAGATTTGGGAATGGAGAAATGCTGCCTCCTTGAGGCCACTTCCCACAACAGCAGCTTTAAATCCATTGCCAAAGGTCACTAAATAGTCACCAAACTTGCAGTTCGGTAAATGACACCTGCTCTCTAAAAAAATTCTGGGGTGGAAAATCGACCAAAAAATTCAAAAGAGGGCAACCTTCCAAGAAGACAATTGCAAGAGTTATATTGTACTCCCAATTGTTTCCTTTTTTTAACAGAAAAGAAAACGGCAGAGAAAAATGATGAGTTTTACGAATTTTCAAAGACATGCAAACCCAAATTACAAACACCTATCAGCTCACAGCAGCCAGAAGGGCCGTTAGCATAAATGCTGCAAACAATAAATGCTGAAGCGATTGTGGAGAAATGCGTACCCTCGATTCTAAGGGGGACGTGGTAAGAGCCACTAATGAAAACACAAAGAAGGTGCTTTGAAAAGGGTAACACGGTGCTACCAGTCAATCAATCCCAACCACTGCTGGGCCTATCACCTGAGAAAATGAGAATTAAAAAGTCACAGGCTGGCAATCCTGCACTCCAACAATATTTACCATAGCCAACACTTGGAAGCAATGAAAATGTCCATCAACCGAGGAATGCACAAAGTAGAAGTGGTCCACGTACACAGTGGAAAATTACTCCAATAAAAAATAAAAAGTAAATTTAAAAAAACCAACAAAAGTAAGGAGACATCAGCTTGTGTGGGTTTGTCTGGGCACACTCCACTCTAATTTATAACCGAGAAACACCACAGGCCGCAAGGGCTTTTCCCTAGGTACCAGGGTGGGGAACATAGAAAGGCTGCCACCCTCTGGCAGTTACCTGCAAAAGCAGCTTTAAAGGCTGTGCTAATGGTCATTTCATAGGAACAAGTACTGCAGAACTGTAAATGAAACCTGCCCTCAAAATGTCTTGAGGGAGGTAATGGCCAAAACATTTCAAAATGTGACACATACTTTAAGAGAACACTTTGAAGAACTAAGGGGTAATCACAGCTTGCAAAATACAAAGGACATGCCTTAAAGCTCAATTTCAACGGATTATGAGGCACGTGCGATTTCAACCACAGAGAGGTATCAGCTCACACTTGTCAGAATAACCATCAGCAAGAAAACTACAAACAATAAATGCTGAAGGTGTTGTGGAGAAATGCACACCCTCAACTTCGAGTGGGACGTAACTTGGAAACCGCCACGAATGAGAACAGAACGGATGTGCCTTAAAAAGGTCAACGTTGAGCTACCATATGATCCAGCAGGCCCACTCCTCGACCTAAAATCTAAGAAGAGAGAATTGCAAAGACACAGGCAGGCAAATCTGCATGGCACAGTATTACAATAGCCAAGATATGGAAGTAACCAAAAAGTCCACCAACAGATGGGTGGACAAAGAAGAACTCCTCCATGTACAGATGGAATATTCGCTAGTGAAAAAAGTGAAACAATGCCATTTGCAGCACCATAGATGAGTCTAGACGTAATCACGCCACGTGTAGTAAGTGAGAAAGCAAAAGACACATAGCCTATCATATCACTTTTAGGAGTTACTTAAAAATTGATACCAATGAAGATATTTCCACAGAGAAAGGCAACCACAGATTCATTAAAAAACTTATGGTTCACCAAATAGAAAGGGATGAGGATTGGCTACATTACCATATTGGGGTTAACAGAGATATACAAACCATGTGAAATATATAATCACCAAAGACGTACGGAAGACCAGGAGAGAGACTACTCAACATTGTGTCATAACCTACATGGAAAAAGGACGCGAGGAAGAATAGATACACGTATATGTGTGAAAGAACCACATCTTGCACACCTAGAACAAACAAACCATTGTAATCAAATTTGCTGGGATAAAAAATCAAAAGTAAATTACAAATATGAACAAGAAGTAATGAGACATAAACTTACAGGGCTTTTTCCTGGCACATTCCATTCTAATTTACAACCTAGAACACCACTTCCATTAAGGCTCTGTTTCCCCAGTAACCAAATTTGGTAAAGGAGAAATGCTGCCACCTTCTGACCTTTCCCTGCAGGAGCAGCTTTAAACTCACAGCTAATGGTCACTTAACATTCCCAAGGACTCAGGGCTGTAAAGGACACCTGCCCTAAAAAATTGTGCTGAAGTAGGGAATGGACAAAAAAATTCAAAACAGGCAAATGTTTCAAGAAGAGAGTATGAAGAGTTAAGTTTTACTCACGCTCTTTTAAAAAAAAAAAGGAAAATGGATAAAAGCTCAACCTCAGGGAGTGTTAGACCCATGCAATCTAATCTACAAGAAGTTTCAACTTACACCAGTCGACTGACCAGCAGCAAAAAGTCTACAGACAATAAATGCTGAAGGGGTTTTAGGGAACTGTGTACCCTCTACCTGCTGGTGAGACGTAAAGGGGTAACAGCCAATAATGAGAACAGAAAGGAGCTGTGTTTAAAAGTAAAAATGGAGGTACCATTCAATCCAGCAGGCGCACCATTGGACCTCTCACCTGAGAAGACAAGAATCGAGAAGACACAGGCCGCAAAAGCTGCAGTGCAGCCTTATTCACAATAGCCAAGAAAGTGAAGCAATCAAAATGTCCAACAAGAGGTGAATGGATAAAGAAGAAGTGGTCCATGTACACAATGGAATATTAGCCATGGAAGACAATGAACCATTGCTCTCTGAGGCACCACAAATGAGTCTGGAGATAATCACGAAACATGAGGTAAGTCGGAAAGCAAAAGACCTATATTCTATGATATCACTTATAGGCGTTATCTAATAACTGACACAAATGAACGTATTTCCACAGAGAAAGACACCCACAGACTTAGAAAACAAACTATGCTCATCTAAAAGGAAAGGTGGGGGGAATGGATAAATTAAGATTAGTGTTACTATATGTATACAAACACATATTATATACATATATCAAAAAGACCGACCATATAGCAAGGGAGGTCTGCGGAACCCTCAGTAACATTTTACATGGGAAGAGGATCTGTACTTGAATAGACATATATAATGTACAAATGAACCAGATCGTGTACACCTAGGAGAAACAATATTCTAAGCTTTACCCCAATTAAAAAAAAAATTTAAAACCAAGAAGAAATAATGAGACATAATCTTATGGGGGTTTCTCCATGCACATTCCAATGTAATTTACAACCTAGGAACACGACTTCCAGAAAGACTCTGCTGCCCTCGTACCCAGATTTGGGAATGGAGAAATGCTGCCTCCTTGAGGCCACTTCCCACAACAGCAGCTTTAAATCCATTGCCAAAGGTCACTAAATAGTCACCAAACTTGCAGTTCGGTAAATGACACCTGCTCTCTAAAAAAATTCTGGGGTGGAAAATCGACCAAAAAATTCAAAAGAGGGCAACCTTCCAAGAAGACAATTGCAAGAGTTATATTGTACTCCCAATTGTTTCCTTTTTTTAAGAGAAAAGAACACGGCAGAGAAAAATGATGAGTTTTACGAATTTTCAAAGACATGCAAACCCAAATTACAAACACCTATCAGCTCACAGCAGCCAGAAGGGCCGTTAGCATAAATGCTGCAAACAATAAATGCTGAAGCGATTGTGGAGAAATGCGTACCCTCGATTCTAAGGGGGACGTGGTAAGAGCCACTAATGAAAACACAAAGAAGGTGCTTTGAAAAGGGTAACACGGTGCTACCAGTCAATCAATCCCAACCACTGCTGGGCCTATCACCTGAGAAAATGAGAATTAAAAAGTCACAGGCTGGCAATCCTGCACTCCAACAATATTTACCATAGCCAACACTTGGAAGCAATGAAAATGTCCATCAACCGAGGAATGCACAAAGTAGAAGTGGTCCACGTACACAGTGGAAAATTACTCCAATAAAAAATAAAAAGTAAATTTAAAAAAACCAACAAAAGTAAGGAGACATCAGCTTGTGTGGGTTTGTCTGGGCACACTCCACTCTAATTTATAACCGAGAAACACCACAGGCCGCAAGGGCTTTTCCCTAGGTACCAGGGTGGGGAACATAGAAAGGCTGCCACCCTCTGGCAGTTACCTGCAAAAGCAGCTTTAAAGGCTGTGCTAATGGTCATTTCATAGGAACAAGTACTGCAGAACTGTAAATGAAACCTGCCCTCAAAATGTCTTGAGGGAGGTAATGGCCAAAACATTTCAAAATGTGACACATACTTTAAGAGAACACTTTGAAGAACTAAGGGGTAATCACAGCTTGCAAAATACAAAGGACATGCCTTAAAGCTCAATTTCAACGGATTATGAGGCACGTGCGATTTCAACCACAGAGAGGTATCAGCTCACACTTGTCAGAATAACCATCAGCAAGAAAACTACAAACAATAAATGCTGAAGGTGTTGTGGAGAAATGCACACCCTCAACTTCGAGTGGGACGTAAGTTGGAAACCGCCACGAATGAGAACAGAACGGATGTGCCTTAAAAAGGTCAACGTTGAGCTACCATATGATCCAGCAGGCCCACTCCTCGACCGAAAATCTAAGAAGAGAGAATTGCAAAGACACAGGCAGGCAAATCTGCATGGCACAGTATTACAATAGCCAAGATATGGAAGTAACCAAAAAGTCCACCAACAGATGGGTGGACAAAGAAGAACTCCTCCATGTACAGATGGAATATTCGCTAGTGAAAAAAGTGAAACAATGCCATTTGCAGCACCATAGATGAGTCTAGACGTAATCACGCCACGTGTAGTAAGTGAGAAAGCAAAAGACACATAGCCTATCATATCACTTTTAGGAGTTACTTAAAAATTGATACCAATGAAGATATTTCCACAGAGAAAGGCAACCACAGATTCATTAAAAAACTTATGGTTCACCAAATAGAAAGGGATGAGGATTGGCTACATTACCATATTGGGGTTAACAGAGATATACAAACCATGTGAAATATATAATCACCAAAGACGTACGGAAGACCAGGAGAGAGACTACTCAACATTGTGTCATAACCTACATGGAAAAAGGACGCGAGGAAGAATAGATACACGTATATGTGTGAAAGAACCACATCTTGCACACCTAGAACAAACAAACCATTGTAATCAAATTTGCTGGGATAAAAAATCAAAAGTAAATTACAAATATGAACAAGAAGTAATGAGACATAAACTTACAGGGCTTTTTCCTGGCACATTCCATTCTAATTTACAACCTAGAACACCACTTCCATTAAGGCTCTGTTTCCCCAGTAACCAAATTTGGTAAAGGAGAAATGCTGCCACCTTCTGACCTTTCCCTGCAGGAGCAGCTTTAAACTCACAGCTAATGGTCACTTAACATTCCCAAGGACTCAGGGCTGTAAAGGACACCTGCCCTAAAAAATTGTGCTGAAGTAGGGAATGGACAAAAAAATTCAAAACAGGCAAAGGTTTCAAGAAGAGAGTATGAAGAGTTAAGTTTTACTCACGCTCTTTTAAAAAAAAAAGGAAAATGGATAAAAGCTCAACCTCAGGGAGTGTTAGACCCATGCAATCTAATCTACAAAAAGTTTCAACTTACACCAGTCGACTGACCAGCAGCAAAAAGTCTACAGACAATAAATGCTGAAGGGGTTTTAGGGAACTGTGTACCCTCTACCTGCTGGTGAGACGTAAAGGGGTAACAGCCAATAATGAGAACAGAAAGGAGCTGTGTTTAAAAGTAAAAATGGAGGTACCATTCAATCCAGCAGGCGCACCATTGGACCTCTCACCTGAGAAGACAAGAATCGAGAAGACACAGGCCGCAAAAGCTGCAGTGCAGCCTTATTCACAATAGCCAAGAAAGTGAAGCAATCAAAATGTCCAACAAGAGGTGAATGGATAAAGAAGAAGTGGTCCATGTACACAATGGAATATTAGCCATGGAAGACAATGAACCATTGCTCTCTGAGGCACCACAAATGAGTCTGGAGATAATCACGAAACATGAGGTAAGTCGGAAAGCAAAAGACCTATATTCTATGATATCACTTATAGGCGTTATCTAATAACTGACACAAATGAACGTATTTCCACAGAGAAAGACACCCACAGACTTAGAAAACAAACTATGCTCATCTAAAAGGAAAGGTGGGGGGAATGGATAAATTAAGATTAGTGTTACTATATGTATACAAACACATATTATATACATATATCAAAAAGACCGACCATATAGCAAGGGAGGTCTGCGGAACCCTCAGTAACATTTTACATGGGAAGAGGATCTGTACTTGAATAGACATATATAATGTACAAATGAACCAGATCGTGTACACCTAGGAGAAACAATATTCTAAGCTTTACCCCAATTAAAAAAAAAATTTAAAACCAAGAAGAAATAATGAGACATAATCTTATGGGGGTTTCTCCATGCACATTCCAATGTAATTTACAACCTAGGAACACGACTTCCAGAAAGACTCTGCTGCCCTCGTACCCAGATTTGGGAATGGAGAAATGCTGCCTCCTTGAGGCCACTTCCCACAACAGCAGCTTTAAATCCATTGCCAAAGGTCACTAAATAGTCACCAAACTTGCAGTTCGGTAAATGACACCTGCTCTCTAAAAAAATTCTGGGGTGGAAAATCGACCAAAAAATTCAAAAGAGGGCAACCTTCCAAGAAGACAATTGCAAGAGTTATATTGTACTCCCAATTGTTTCCTTTTTTTAACAGAAAAGAAAACGGCAGAGAAAAATGATGAGTTTTACGAATTTTCAAAGACATGCAAACCCAAATTACAAACACCTATCAGCTCACAGCAGCCAGAAGGGCCGTTAGCATAAATGCTGCAAACAATAAATGCTGAAGCGATTGTGGAGAAATGCGTACCCTCGATTCTAAGGGGGACGTGGTAAGAGCCACTAATGAAAACACAAAGAAGGTGCTTTGAAAAGGGTAACACGGTGCTACCAGTCAATCAATCCCAACCACTGCTGGGCCTATCACCTGAGAAAATGAGAATTAAAAAGTCACAGGCTGGCAATCCTGCACTCCAACAATATTTACCATAGCCAACACTTGGAAGCAATGAAAATGTCCATCAACCGAGGAATGCACAAAGTAGAAGTGGTCCACGTACACAGTGGAAAATTACTCCAATAAAAAATAAAAAGTAAATTTAAAAAAACCAACAAAAGTAAGGAGACATCAGCTTGTGTGGGTTTGTCTGGGCACACTCCACTCTAATTTATAACCGAGAAACACCACAGGCCGCAAGGGCTTTTCCCTAGGTACCAGGGTGGGGAACATAGAAAGGCTGCCACCCTCTGGCAGTTACCTGCAAAAGCAGCTTTAAAGGCTGTGCTAATGGTCATTTCATAGGAACAAGTACTGCAGAACTGTAAATGAAACCTGCCCTCAAAATGTCTTGAGGGAGGTAATGGCCAAAACATTTCAAAATGTGACACATACTTTAAGAGAACACTTTGAAGAACTAAGGGGTAATCACAGCTTGCAAAATACAAAGGACATGCCTTAAAGCTCAATTTCAACGGATTATGAGGCACGTGCGATTTCAACCACAGAGAGGTATCAGCTCACACTTGTCAGAATAACCATCAGCAAGAAAACTACAAACAATAAATGCTGAAGGTGTTGTGGAGAAATGCACACCCTCAACTTCGAGTGGGACGTAAGTTGGAAACCGCCACGAATGAGAACAGAACGGATGTGCCTTAAAAAGGTCAACGTTGAGCTACCATATGATCCAGCAGGCCCACTCCTCGACCGAAAATCTAAGAAGAGAGAATTGCAAAGACACAGGCAGGCAAATCTGCATGGCACAGTATTACAATAGCCAAGATATGGAAGTAACCAAAAAGTCCACCAACAGATGGGTGGACAAAGAAGAACTCCTCCATGTACAGATGGAATATTCGCTAGTGAAAAAAGTGAAACAATGCCATTTGCAGCACCATAGATGAGTCTAGACGTAATCACGCCACGTGTAGTAAGTGAGAAAGCAAAAGACACATAGCCTATCATATCACTTTTAGGAGTTACTTAAAAATTGATACCAATGAAGATATTTCCACAGAGAAAGGCAACCACAGATTCATTAAAAAACTTATGGTTCACCAAATAGAAAGGGATGAGGATTGGCTACATTACCATATTGGGGTTAACAGAGATATACAAACCATGTGAAATATATAATCACCAAAGACGTACGGAAGACCAGGAGAGAGACTACTCAACATTGTGTCATAACCTACATGGAAAAAGGACGCGAGGAAGAATAGATACACGTATATGTGTGAAAGAACCACATCTTGCACACCTAGAACAAACAAACCATTGTAATCAAATTTGCTGGGATAAAAAATCAAAAGTAAATTACAAATATGAACAAGAAGTAATGAGACATAAACTTACAGGGCTTTTTCCTGGCACATTCCATTCTAATTTACAACCTAGAACACCACTTCCATTAAGGCTCTGTTTCCCCAGTAACCAAATTTGGTAAAGGAGAAATGCTGCCACCTTCTGACCTTTCCCTGCAGGAGCAGCTTTAAACTCACAGCTAATGGTCACTTAACATTCCCAAGGACTCAGGGCTGTAAAGGACACCTGCCCTAAAAAATTGTGCTGAAGTAGGGAATGGACAAAAAAATTCAAAACAGGCAAAGGTTTCAAGAAGGGAGTATGAAGAGTTAAGTTTTACTCACGCTCTTTTAAAAAAAAAAGGAAAATGGATAAAAGCTCAACCTCAGGGAGTGTTAGACCCATGCAATCTAATCTACAAAAAGTTTCAACTTACACCAGTCGACTGACCAGCAGCAAAAAGTCTACAGACAATAAATGCTGAAGGGGTTTTAGGGAACTGTGTACCCTCTACCTGCTGGTGAGACGTAAAGGGGTAACAGCCAATAATGAGAACAGAAAGGAGCTGTGTTTAAAAGTAAAAATGGAGGTACCATTCAATCCAGCAGGCGCACCATTGGACCTCTCACCTGAGAAGACAAGAATCGAGAAGACACAGGCCGCAAAAGCTGCAGTGCAGCCTTATTCACAATAGCCAAGAAAGTGAAGCAATCAAAATGTCCAACAAGAGGTGAATGGATAAAGAAGAAGTGGTCCATGTACACAATGGAATATTAGCCATGGAAGACAATGAACCATTGCTCTCTGAGGCACCACAAATGAGTCTGGAGATAATCACGAAACATGAGGTAAGTCGGAAAGCAAAAGACCTATATTCTATGATATCACTTATAGGCGTTATCTAATAACTGACACAAATGAACGTATTTCCACAGAGAAAGACACCCACAGACTTAGAAAACAAACTATGCTCATCTAAAAGGAAAGGTGGGGGGAATGGATAAATTAAGATTAGTGTTACTATATGTATACAAACACATATTATATACATATATCAAAAAGACCGACCATATAGCAAGGGAGGTCTGCGGAACCCTCAGTAACATTTTACATGGGAAGAGGATCTGTACTTGAATAGACATATATAATGTACAAATGAACCAGATCGTGTACACCTAGGAGAAACAATATTCTAAGCTTTACCCCAATTAAAAAAAAATTTTAAAACCAAGAAGAAATAATGAGACATAATCTTATGGGGGTTTCTCCATGCACATTCCAATGTAATTTACAACCTAGGAACACGACTTCCAGAAAGACTCTGCTGCCCTCGTACCCAGATTTGGGAATGGAGAAATGCTGCCTCCTTGAGGCCACTTCCCACAACAGCAGCTTTAAATCCATTGCCAAAGGTCACTAAATAGTCACCAAACTTGCAGTTCGGTAAATGACACCTGCTCTCTAAAAAAATTCTGGGGTGGAAAATCGACCAAAAAATTCAAAAGAGGGCAACCTTCCAAGAAGACAATTGCAAGAGTTATATTGTACTCCCAATTGTTTCCTTTTTTTAACAGAAAAGAAAACGGCAGAGAAAAATGATGAGTTTTACGAATTTTCAAAGACATGCAAACCCAAATTACAAACACCTATCAGCTCACAGCAGCCAGAAGGGCCGTTAGCATAAATGCTGCAAACAATAAATGCTGAAGCGATTGTGGAGAAATGCGTACCCTCGATTCTAAGGGGGACGTGGTAAGAGCCACTAATGAAAACACAAAGAAGGTGCTTTGAAAAGGGTAACACGGTGCTACCAGTCAATCAATCCCAACCACTGCTGGGCCTATCACCTGAGAAAATGAGAATTAAAAAGTCACAGGCTGGCAATCCTGCACTCCAACAATATTTACCATAGCCAACACTTGGAAGCAATGAAAATGTCCATCAACCGAGGAATGCACAAAGTAGAAGTGGTCCACGTACACAGTGGAAAATTACTCCAATAAAAAATAAAAAGTAAATTTAAAAAAACCAACAAAAGTAAGGAGACATCAGCTTGTGTGGGTTTGTCTGGGCACACTCCACTCTAATTTATAACCGAGAAACACCACAGGCCGCAAGGGCTTTTCCCTAGGTACCAGGGTGGGGAACATAGAAAGGCTGCCACCCTCTGGCAGTTACCTGCAAAAGCAGCTTTAAAGGCTGTGCTAATGGTCATTTCATAGGAACAAGTACTGCAGAACTGTAAATGAAACCTGCCCTCAAAATGTCTTGAGGGAGGTAATGGCCAAAACATTTCAAAATGTGACACATACTTTAAGAGAACACTTTGAAGAACTAAGGGGTAATCACAGCTTGCAAAATACAAAGGACATGCCTTAAAGCTCAATTTCAACGGATTATGAGGCACGTGCGATTTCAACCACAGAGAGGTATCAGCTCACACTTGTCAGAATAACCATCAGCAAGAAAACTACAAACAATAAATGCTGAAGGTGTTGTGGAGAAATGCACACCCTCAACTTCGAGTGGGACGTAACTTGGAAACCGCCACGAATGAGAACAGAACGGATGTGCCTTAAAAAGGTCAACGTTGAGCTACCATATGATCCAGCAGGCCCACTCCTCGACCTAAAATCTAAGAAGAGAGAATTGCAAAGACACAGGCAGGCAAATCTGCATGGCACAGTATTACAATAGCCAAGATATGGAAGTAACCAAAAAGTCCACCAACAGATGGGTGGACAAAGAAGAACTCCTCCATGTACAGATGGAATATTCGCTAGTGAAAAAAGTGAAACAATGCCATTTGCAGCACCATAGATGAGTCTAGACGTAATCACGCCACGTGTAGTAAGTGAGAAAGCAAAAGACACATATCCTATCATATCACTTTTAGGAGTTACTTAAAAATTGATACCAATGAAGATATTTCCACAGAGAAAGGCAACCACAGATTCATTAAAAAACTTATGGTTCACCAAATAGAAAGGGATGAGGATTGGCTACATTACCATATTGGGGTTAACAGAGATATACAAACCATGTGAAATATATAATCACCAAAGACGTACGGAAGACCAGGAGAGAGACTACTCAACATTGTGTCATAACCTACATGGAAAAAGGACGCGAGGAAGAATAGATACACGTATATGTGTGAAAGAACCACATCTTGCACACCTAGAACAAACAAACCATTGTAATCAAATTTGCTGGGATAAAAAATCAAAAGTAAATTACAAATATGAACAAGAAGTAATGAGACATAAACTTACAGGGCTTTTTCCTGGCACATTCCATTCTAATTTACAACCTAGAACACCACTTCCATTAAGGCTCTGTTTCCCCAGTAACCAAATTTGGTAAAGGAGAAATGCTGCCACCTTCTGACCTTTCCCTGCAGGAGCAGCTTTAAACTCACAGCTAATGGTCACTTAACATTCCCAAGGACTCAGGGCTGTAAAGGACACCTGCCCTAAAAAATTGTGCTGAAGTAGGGAATGGACAAAAAAATTCAAAACAGGCAAAGGTTTCAAGAAGAGAGTATGAAGAGTTAAGTTTTACTCACGCTCTTTTAAAAAAAAAAGGAAAATGGATAAAAGCTCAACCTCAGGGAGTGTTAGACCCATGCAATCTAATCTACAAAAAGTTTCAACTTACACCAGTCGACTGACCAGCAGCAAAAAGTCTACAGACAATAAATGCTGAAGGGGTTTTAGGGAACTGTGTACCCTCTACCTGCTGGTGAGACGTAAAGGGGTAACAGCCAATAATGAGAACAGAAAGGAGCTGTGTTTAAAAGTAAAAATGGAGGTACCATTCAATCCAGCAGGCGCACCATTGGACCTCTCACCTGAGAAGACAAGAATCGAGAAGACACAGGCCGCAAAAGCTGCAGTGCAGCCTTATTCACAATAGCCAAGAAAGTGAAGCAATCAAAATGTCCAACAAGAGGTGAATGGATAAAGAAGAAGTGGTCCATGTACACAATGGAATATTAGCCATGGAAGACAATGAACCATTGCTCTCTGAGGCACCACAAATGAGTCTGGAGATAATCACGAAACATGAGGTAAGTCGGAAAGCAAAAGACCTATATTCTATGATATCACTTATAGGCGTTATCTAATAACTGACACAAATGAACGTATTTCCACAGAGAAAGACACCCACAGACTTAGAAAACAAACTATGCTCATCTAAAAGGAAAGGTGGGGGGAATGGATAAATTAAGATTAGTGTTACTATATGTATACAAACACATATTATATACATATATCAAAAAGACCGACCATATAGCAAGGGAGGTCTGCGGAACCCTCAGTAACATTTTACATGGGAAGAGGATCTGTACTTGAATAGACATATATAATGTACAAATGAACCAGATCGTGTACACCTAGGAGAAACAATATTCTAAGCTTTACCCCAATTAAAAAAAAATTTTAAAACCAAGAAGAAATAATGAGACATAATCTTATGGGGGTTTCTCCATGCACATTCCAATGTAATTTACAACCTAGGAACACGACTTCCAGAAAGACTCTGCTGCCCTCGTACCCAGATTTGGGAATGGAGAAATGCTGCCTCCTTGAGGCCACTTCCCACAACAGCAGCTTTAAATCCATTGCCAAAGGTCACTAAATAGTCACCAAACTTGCAGTTCGGTAAATGACACCTGCTCTCTAAAAAAATTCTGGGGTGGAAAATCGACCAAAAAATTCAAAAGAGGGCAACCTTCCAAGAAGACAATTGCAAGAGTTATATTGTACTCCCAATTGTTTCCTTTTTTTAACAGAAAAGAAAACGGCAGAGAAAAATGATGAGTTTTACGAATTTTCAAAGACATGCAAACCCAAATTACAAACACCTATCAGCTCACAGCAGCCAGAAGGGCCGTTAGCATAAATGCTGCAAACAATAAATGCTGAAGCGATTGTGGAGAAATGCGTACCCTCGATTCTAAGGGGGACGTGGTAAGAGCCACTAATGAAAACACAAAGAAGGTGCTTTGAAAAGGGTAACACGGTGCTACCAGTCAATCAATCCCAACCACTGCTGGGCCTATCACCTGAGAAA
Organism: Balaenoptera borealis; assembly: GCF_965194805.1. Classification (NCBI taxonomy): domain Eukaryota; kingdom Metazoa; phylum Chordata; class Mammalia; order Artiodactyla; family Balaenopteridae; genus Balaenoptera; species Balaenoptera borealis. The sequence goes on from NW_028122963.1 coordinate 86,966, forward strand.
ATGAGAATTAAAAAGTCACAGGCTGGCAATCCTGCACTCCAACAATATTTACCATAGCCAACACTTGGAAGCAATGAAAATGTCCATCAACCGAGGAATGCACAAAGTAGAAGTGGTCCACGTACACAGTGGAAAATTACTCCAATAAAAAATAAAAAGTAAATTTAAAAAAACCAACTAAAGTAAGGAGACATCAGCTTGTGTGGGTTTGTCTGGGCACACTCCACTCTAATTTATAACCGAGAAACACCACAGGCCGCAAGGGCTTTTCCCTAGGTACCAGGGTGGGGAACATAGAAAGGCTGCCACCCTCTGGCAGTTACCTGCAAAAGCAGCTTTAAAGGCTGTGCTAATGGTCATTTCATAGGAACAAGTACTGCAGAACTGTAAATGAAACCTGCCCTCAAAATGTCTTGAGGGAGGTAATGGCCAAAACATTTCAAAATGTGACACATACTTTAAGAGAACACTTTGAAGAACTAAGGGGTAATCACAGCTTGCAAAATACAAAGGACATGCCTTAAAGCTCAATTTCAACGGATTATGAGGCACGTGCGATTTCAACCACAGAGAGGTATCAGCTCACACTTGTCAGAATAACCATCAGCAAGAAAACTACAAACAATAAATGCTGAAGGTGTTGTGGAGAAATGCACACCCTCAACTTCGAGTGGGACGTAACTTGGAAACCGCCACGAATGAGAACAGAACGGATGTGCCTTAAAAAGGTCAACGTTGAGCTACCATATGATCCAGCAGGCCCACTCCTCGACCTAAAATCTAAGAAGAGAGAATTGCAAAGACACAGGCAGGCAAATCTGCATGGCACAGTATTACAATAGCCAAGATATGGAAGTAACCAAAAAGTCCACCAACAGATGGGTGGACAAAGAAGAACTCCTCCATGTACAGATGGAATATTCGCTAGTGAAAAAAGTGAAACAATGCCATTTGCAGCACCATAGATGAGTCTAGACGTAATCACGCCACGTGTAGTAAGTGAGAAAGCAAAAGACACATATCCTATCATATCACTTTTAGGAGTTACTTAAAAATTGATACCAATGAAGATATTTCCACAGAGAAAGGCAACCACAGATTCATTAAAAAACTTATGGTTCACCAAATAGAAAGGGATGAGGATTGGCTACATTACCATATTGGGGTTAACAGAGATATACAAACCATGTGAAATATATAATCACCAAAGACGTACGGAAGACCAGGAGAGAGACTACTCAACATTGTGTCATAACCTACATGGAAAAAGGACGCGAGGAAGAATAGATACACGTATATGTGTGAAAGAACCACATCTTGCACACCTAGAACAAACAAACCATTGTAATCAAATTTGCTGGGATAAAAAATCAAAAGTAAATTACAAATATGAACAAGAAGTAATGAGACATAAACTTACAGGGCTTTTTCCTGGCACATTCCATTCTAATTTACAACCTAGAACACCACTTCCATTAAGGCTCTGTTTCCCCAGTAACCAAATTTGGTAAAGGAGAAATGCTGCCACCTTCTGACCTTTCCCTGCAGGAGCAGCTTTAAACTCACAGCTAATGGTCACTTAACATTCCCAAGGACTCAGGGCTGTAAAGGACACCTGCCCTAAAAAATTGTGCTGAAGTAGGGAATGGACAAAAAAATTCAAAACAGGCAAAGGTTTCAAGAAGAGAGTATGAAGAGTTAAGTTTTACTCACGCTCTTTTAAAAAAAAAAGGAAAATGGATAAAAGCTCAACCTCAGGGAGTGTTAGACCCATGCAATCTAATCTACAAAAAGTTTCAACTTACACCAGTCGACTGACCAGCAGCAAAAAGTCTACAGACAATAAATGCTGAAGGGGTTTTAGGGAACTGTGTACCCTCTACCTGCTGGTGAGACGTAAAGGGGTAACAGCCAATAATGAGAACAGAAAGCAGCTGTGTTTAAAAGTAAAAATGGAGGTACCATTCAATCCAGCAGGCGCACCATTGGACCTCTCACCTGAGAAGACAAGAATCGAGAAGACACAGGCCGCAAAAGCTGCAGTGCAGCCTTATTCACAATAGCCAAGAAAGTGAAGCAATCAAAATGTCCAACAAGAGGTGAATGGATAAAGAAGAAGTGGTCCATGTACACAATGGAATATTAGCCATGGAAGACAATGAACCATTGCTCTCTGAGGCACCACAAATGAGTCTGGAGATAATCACGAAACATGAGGTAAGTCGGAAAGCAAAAGACCTATATTCTATGATATCACTTATAGGCGTTATCTAATAACTGACACAAATGAACGTATTTCCACAGAGAAAGACACCCACAGACTTAGAAAACAAACTATGCTCATCTAAAAGGAAAGGTGGGGGGAATGGATAAATTAAGATTAGTGTTACTATATGTATACAAACACATATTATATACATATATCAAAAAGACCGACCATATAGCAAGGGAGGTCTGCGGAACCCTCAGTAACATTTTACATGGGAAGAGGATCTGTACTTGAATAGACATATATAATGTACAAATGAACCAGATCGTGTACACCTAGGAGAAACAATATTCTAAGCTTTACCCCAATTAAAAAAAAATTTTAAAACCAAGAAGAAATAATGAGACATAATCTTATGGGGGTTTCTCCATGCACATTCCAATGTAATTTACAACCTAGGAACACGACTTCCAGAAAGACTCTGCTGCCCTCGTACCCAGATTTGGGAATGGAGAAATGCTGCCTCCTTGAGGCCACTTCCCACAACAGCAGCTTTAAATCCATTGCCAAAGGTCACTAAATAGTCACCAAACTTGCAGTTCGGTAAATGACACCTGCTCTCTAAAAAAATTCTGGGGTGGAAAATCGACCAAAAAATTCAAAAGAGGGCAACCTTCCAAGAAGACAATTGCAAGAGTTATATTGTACTCCCAATTGTTTCCTTTTTTTAACAGAAAAGAAAACGGCAGAGAAAAATGATGAGTTTTACGAATTTTCAAAGACATGCAAACCCAAATTACAAACACCTATCAGCTCACAGCAGCCAGAAGGGCCGTTAGCATAAATGCTGCAAACAATAAATGCTGAAGCGATTGTGGAGAAATGCGTACCCTCGATTCTAAGGGGGACGTGGTAAGAGCCACTAATGAAAACACAAAGAAGGTGCTTTGAAAAGGGTAACACGGTGCTACCAGTCAATCAATCCCAACCACTGCTGGGCCTATCACCTGAGAAAATGAGAATTAAAAAGTCACAGGCTGGCAATCCTGCACTCCAACAATATTTACCATAGCCAACACTTGGAAGCAATGAAAATGTCCATCAACCGAGGAATGCACAAAGTAGAAGTGGTCCACGTACACAGTGGAAAATTACTCCAATAAAAAATAAAAAGTAAATTTAAAAAAACCAACAAAAGTAAGGAGACATCAGCTTGTGTGGGTTTGTCTGGGCACACTCCACTCTAATTTATAACCGAGAAACACCACAGGCCGCAAGGGCTTTTCCCTAGGTACCAGGGTGGGGAACATAGAAAGGCTGCCACCCTCTGGCAGTTACCTGCAAAAGCAGCTTTAAAGGCTGTGCTAATGGTCATTTCATAGGAACAAGTACTGCAGAACTGTAAATGAAACCTGCCCTCAAAATGTCTTGAGGGAGGTAATGGCCAAAACATTTCAAAATGTGACACATACTTTAAGAGAACACTTTGAAGAACTAAGGGGTAATCACAGCTTGCAAAATACAAAGGACATGCCTTAAAGCTCAATTTCAACGGATTATGAGGCACGTGCGATTTCAACCACAGAGAGGTATCAGCTCACACTTGTCAGAATAACCATCAGCAAGAAAACTACAAACAATAAATGCTGAAGGTGTTGTGGAGAAATGCACACCCTCAACTTCGAGTGGGACGTAACTTGGAAACCGCCACGAATGAGAACAGAACGGATGTGCCTTAAAAAGGTCAACGTTGAGCTACCATATGATCCAGCAGGCCCACTCCTCGACCTAAAATCTAAGAAGAGAGAATTGCAAAGACACAGGCAGGCAAATCTGCATGGCACAGTATTACAATAGCCAAGATATGGAAGTAACCAAAAAGTCCACCAACAGATGGGTGGACAAAGAAGAACTCCTCCATGTACAGATGGAATATTCGCTAGTGAAAAAAGTGAAACAATGCCATTTGCAGCACCATAGATGAGTCTAGACGTAATCACGCCACGTGTAGTAAGTGAGAAAGCAAAAGACACATATCCTATCATATCACTTTTAGGAGTTACTTAAAAATTGATACCAATGAAGATATTTCCACAGAGAAAGGCAACCACAGATTCATTAAAAAACTTATGGTTCACCAAATAGAAAGGGATGAGGATTGGCTACATTACCATATTGGGGTTAACAGAGATATACAAACCATGTGAAATATATAATCACCAAAGACGTACGGAAGACCAGGAGAGAGACTACTCAACATTGTGTCATAACCTACATGGAAAAAGGACGCGAGGAAGAATAGATACACGTATATGTGTGAAAGAACCACATCTTGCACACCTAGAACAAACAAACCATTGTAATCAAATTTGCTGGGATAAAAAATCAAAAGTAAATTACAAATATGAACAAGAAGTAATGAGACATAAACTTACAGGGCTTTTTCCTGGCACATTCCATTCTAATTTACAACCTAGAACACCACTTCCATTAAGGCTCTGTTTCCCCAGTAACCAAATTTGGTAAAGGAGAAATGCTGCCACCTTCTGACCTTTCCCTGCAGGAGCAGCTTTAAACTCACAGCTAATGGTCACTTAACATTCCCAAGGACTCAGGGCTGTAAAGGACACCTGCCCTAAAAAATTGTGCTGAAGTAGGGAATGGACAAAAAAATTCAAAACAGGCAAAGGTTTCAAGAAGAGAGTATGAAGAGTTAAGTTTTACTCACGCTCTTTTAAAAAAAAAAGGAAAATGGATAAAAGCTCAACCTCAGGGAGTGTTAGACCCATGCAATCTAATCTACAAAAAGTTTCAACTTACACCAGTCGACTGACCAGCAGCAAAAAGTCTACAGACAATAAATGCTGAAGGGGTTTTAGGGAACTGTGTACCCTCTACCTGCTGGTGAGACGTAAAGGGGTAACAGCCAATAATGAGAACAGAAAGGAGCTGTGTTTAAAAGTAAAAATGGAGGTACCATTCAATCCAGCAGGCGCACCATTGGACCTCTCACCTGAGAAGACAAGAATCGAGAAGACACAGGCCGCAAAAGCTGCAGTGCAGCCTTATTCACAATAGCCAAGAAAGTGAAGCAATCAAAATGTCCAACAAGAGGTGAATGGATAAAGAAGAAGTGGTCCATGTACACAATGGAATATTAGCCATGGAAGACAATGAACCATTGCTCTCTGAGGCACCACAAATGAGTCTGGAGATAATCACGAAACATGAGGTAAGTCGGAAAGCAAAAGACCTATATTCTATGATATCACTTATAGGCGTTATCTAATAACTGACACAAATGAACGTATTTCCACAGAGAAAGACACCCACAGACTTAGAAAACAAACTATGCTCATCTAAAAGGAAAGGTGGGGGGAATGGATAAATTAAGATTAGTGTTACTATATGTATACAAACACATATTATATACATATATCAAAAAGACCGACCATATAGCAAGGGAGGTCTGCGGAACCCTCAGTAACATTTTACATGGGAAGAGGATCTGTACTTGAATAGACATATATAATGTACAAATGAACCAGATCGTGTACACCTAGGAGAAACAATATTCTAAGCTTTACCCCAATTAAAAAAAAATTTTAAAACCAAGAAGAAATAATGAGACATAATCTTATGGGGGTTTCTCCATGCACATTCCAATGTAATTTACAACCTAGGAACACGACTTCCAGAAAGACTCTGCTGCCCTCGTACCCAGATTTGGGAATGGAGAAATGCTGCCTCCTTGAGGCCACTTCCCACAACAGCAGCTTTAAATCCATTGCCAAAGGTCACTAAATAGTCACCAAACTTGCAGTTCGGTAAATGACACCTGCTCTCTAAAAAAATTCTGGGGTGGAAAATCGACCAAAAAATTCAAAAGAGGGCAACCTTCCAAGAAGACAATTGCAAGAGTTATATTGTACTCCCAATTGTTTCCTTTTTTTAACAGAAAAGAAAACGGCAGAGAAAAATGATGAGTTTTACGAATTTTCAAAGACATGCAAACCCAAATTACAAACACCTATCAGCTCACAGCAGCCAGAAGGGCCGTTAGCATAAATGCTGCAAACAATAAATGCTGAAGCGATTGTGGAGAAATGCGTACCCTCGATTCTAAGGGGGACGTGGTAAGAGCCACTAATGAAAACACAAAGAAGGTGCTTTGAAAAGGGTAACACGGTGCTACCAGTCAATCAATCCCAACCACTGCTGGGCCTATCACCTGAGAAAATGAGAATTAAAAAGTCACAGGCTGGCAATCCTGCACTCCAACAATATTTACCATAGCCAACACTTGGAAGCAATGAAAATGTCCATCAACCGAGGAATGCACAAAGTAGAAGTGGTCCACGTACACAGTGGAAAATTACTCCAATAAAAAATAAAAAGTAAATTTAAAAAAACCAACAAAAGTAAGGAGACATCAGCTTGTGTGGGTTTGTCTGGGCACACTCCACTCTAATTTATAACCGAGAAACACCACAGGCCGCAAGGGCTTTTCCCTAGGTACCAGGGTGGGGAACATAGAAAGGCTGCCACCCTCTGGCAGTTACCTGCAAAAGCAGCTTTAAAGGCTGTGCTAATGGTCATTTCATAGGAACAAGTACTGCAGAACTGTAAATGAAACCTGCCCTCAAAATGTCTTGAGGGAGGTAATGGCCAAAACATTTCAAAATGTGACACATACTTTAAGAGAACACTTTGAAGAACTAAGGGGTAATCACAGCTTGCAAAATACAAAGGACATGCCTTAAAGCTCAATTTCAACGGATTATGAGGCACGTGCGATTTCAACCACAGAGAGGTATCAGCTCACACTTGTCAGAATAACCATCAGCAAGAAAACTACAAACAATAAATGCTGAAGGTGTTGTGGAGAAATGCACACCCTCAACTTCGAGTGGGACGTAACTTGGAAACCGCCACGAATGAGAACAGAACGGATGTGCCTTAAAAAGGTCAACGTTGAGCTACCATATGATCCAGCAGGCCCACTCCTCGACCTAAAATCTAAGAAGAGAGAATTGCAAAGACACAGGCAGGCAAATCTGCATGGCACAGTATTACAATAGCCAAGATATGGAAGTAACCAAAAAGTCCACCAACAGATGGGTGGACAAAGAAGAACTCCTCCATGTACAGATGGAATATTCGCTAGTGAAAAAAGTGAAACAATGCCATTTGCAGCACCATAGATGAGTCTAGACGTAATCACGCCACGTGTAGTAAGTGAGAAAGCAAAAGACACATATCCTATCATATCACTTTTAGGAGTTACTTAAAAATTGATACCAATGAAGATATTTCCACAAAGGCAACCACAGATTCATTAAAAAACTTATGGTTCACCAAATAGAAAGGGATGAGGATTGGCTACATTACCATATTGGGGTTAACAGAGATATACAAACCATGTGAAATATATAATCACCAAAGACGTACGGAAGACCAGGAGAGAGACTACTCAACATTGTGTCATAACCTACATGGAAAAAGGACACGAGGAAGAATAGATACACGTATATGTGTGAAAGAACCACATCTTGCACACCTAGAACAAACAAACCATTGTAATCAAATTTGCTGGGATAAAAAATCAAAAGTAAATTACAAATATGAACAAGAAGTAATGAGACATAAACTTACAGGGCTTTTTCCTGGCACATTCCATTCTAATTTACAACCTAGAACACCACTTCCATTAAGGCTCTGTTTCCCCAGTAACCAAATTTGGTAAAGGAGAAATGCTGCCACCTTCTGACCTTTCCCTGCAGGAGCAGCTTTAAACTCACAGCTAATGGTCACTTAACATTCCCAAGGACTCAGGGCTGTAAAGGACACCTGCCCTAAAAAATTGTGCTGAAGTAGGGAATGGACAAAAAAATTCAAAACAGGCAAAGGTTTCAAGAAGAGAGTATGAAGAGTTAAGTTTTACTCACGCTCTTTTAAAAAAAAAAGGAAAATGGATAAAAGCTCAACCTCAGGGAGTGTTAGACCCATGCAATCTAATCTACAAAAAGTTTCAACTTACACCAGTCGACTGACCAGCAGCAAAAAGTCTACAGACAATAAATGCTGAAGGGGTTTTAGGGAACTGTGTACCCTCTACCTGCTGGTGAGACGTAAAGGGGTAACAGCCAATAATGAGAACAGAAAGCAGCTGTGTTTAAAAGTAAAAATGGAGGTACCATTCAATCCAGCAGGTGCACCATTGGACCTCTCACCTGAGAAGACAAGAATCGAGAAGACACAGGCCGCAAAAGCTGCAGTGCAGCCTTATTCACAATAGCCAAGAAAGTGAAGCAATCAAAATGTCCAACAAGAGGTGAATGGATAAAGAAGAAGTGGTCCATGTACACAATGGAATATTAGCCATGGAAGACAATGAACCATTGCTCTCTGAGGCACCACAAATGAGTCTGGAGATAATCACGAAACATGAGGTAAGTCGGAAAGCAAAAGACCTATATTCTATGATATCACTTATAGGCGTTATCTAATAACTGACACAAATGAACGTATTTCCACAGAGAAAGACACCCACAGACTTAGAAAACAAACTATGCTCATCTAAAAGGAAAGGTGGGGGGAATGGATAAATTAAGATTAGTGTTACTATATGTATACAAACACATATTATATACATATATCAAAAAGACCGACCATATAGCAAGGGAGGTCTGCGGAACCCTCAGTAACATTTTACATGGGAAGAGGATCTGTACTTGAATAGACATATATAATGTACAAATGAACCAGATCGTGTACACCTAGGAGAAACAATATTCTAAGCTTTACCCCAATTAAAAAAAAATTTTAAAACCAAGAAGAAATAATGAGACATAATCTTATGGGGGTTTCTCCATGCACATTCCAATGTAATTTACAACCTAGGAACACGACTTCCAGAAAGACTCTGCTGCCCTCGTACCCAGATTTGGGAATGGAGAAATGCTGCCTCCTTGAGGCCACTTCCCACAACAGCAGCTTTAAATCCATTGCCAAAGGTCACTAAATAGTCACCAAACTTGCAGTTCGGTAAATGACACCTGCTCTCTAAAAAAATTCTGGGGTGGAAAATCGACCAAAAAATTCAAAAGAGGGCAACCTTCCAAGAAGACAATTGCAAGAGTTATATTGTACTCCCAATTGTTTCCTTTTTTTAACAGAAAAGAAAACGGCAGAGAAAAATGATGAGTTTTACGAATTTTCAAAGACATGCAAACCCAAATTACAAACACCTATCAGCTCACAGCAGCCAGAAGGGCCGTTAGCATAAATGCTGCAAACAATAAATGCTGAAGCGATTGTGGAGAAATGCGTACCCTCGATTCTAAGGGGGACGTGGTAAGAGCCACTAATGAAAACACAAAGAAGGTGCTTTGAAAAGGGTAACACGGTGCTACCAGTCAATCAATCCCAACCACTGCTGGGCCTATCACCTGAGAAAATGAGAATTAAAAAGTCACAGGCTGGCAATCCTGCACTCCAACAATATTTACCATAGCCAACACTTGGAAGCAATGAAAATGTCCATCAACCGAGGAATGCACAAAGTAGAAGTGGTCCACGTACACAGTGGAAAATTACTCCAATAAAAAATAAAAAGTAAATTTAAAAAAACCAACAAAAGTAAGGAGACATCAGCTTGTGTGGGTTTGTCTGGGCACACTCCACTCTAATTTATAACCGAGAAACACCACAGGCCGCAAGGGCTTTTCCCTAGGTACCAGGGTGGGGAACATAGAAAGGCTGCCACCCTCTGGCAGTTACCTGCAAAAGCAGCTTTAAAGGCTGTGCTAATGGTCATTTCATAGGAACAAGTACTGCAGAACTGTAAATGAAACCTGCCCTCAAAATGTCTTGAGGGAGGTAATGGCCAAAACATTTCAAAATGTGACACATACTTTAAGAGAACACTTTGAAGAACTAAGGGGTAATCACAGCTTGCAAAATACAAAGGACATGCCTTAAAGCTCAATTTCAACGGATTATGAGGCACGTGCGATTTCAACCACAGAGAGGTATCAGCTCACACTTGTCAGAATAACCATCAGCAAGAAAACTACAAACAATAAATGCTGAAGGTGTTGTGGAGAAATGCACACCCTCAACTTCGAGTGGGACGTAACTTGGAAACCGCCACGAATGAGAACAGAACGGATGTGCCTTAAAAAGGTCAACGTTGAGCTACCATATGATCCAGCAGGCCCACTCCTCGACCTAAAATCTAAGAAGAGAGAATTGCAAAGACACAGGCAGGCAAATCTGCATGGCACAGTATTACAATAGCCAAGATATGGAAGTAACCAAAAAGTCCACCAACAGATGGGTGGACAAAGAAGAACTCCTCCATGTACAGATGGAATATTCGCTAGTGAAAAAAGTGAAACAATGCCATTTGCAGCACCATAGATGAGTCTAGACGTAATCACGCCACGTGTAGTAAGTGAGAAAGCAAAAGACACATATCCTATCATATCACTTTTAGGAGTTACTTAAAAATTGATACCAATGAAGATATTTCCACAGAGAAAGGCAACCACAGATTCATTAAAAAACTTATGGTTCACCAAATAGAAAGGGATGAGGATTGGCTACATTACCATATTGGGGTTAACAGAGATATACAAACCATGTGAAATATATAATCACCAAAGACGTACGGAAGACCAGGAGAGAGACTACTCAACATTGTGTCATAACCTACATGGAAAAAGGACGCGAGGAAGAATAGATACACGTATATGTGTGAAAGAACCACATCTTGCACACCTAGAACAAACAAACCATTGTAATCAAATTTGCTGGGATAAAAAATCAAAAGTAAATTACAAATATGAACAAGAAGTAATGAGACATAAACTTACAGGGCTTTTTCCTGGCACATTCCATTCTAATTTACAACCTAGAACACCACTTCCATTAAGGCTCTGTTTCCCCAGTAACCAAATTTGGTAAAGGAGAAATGCTGCCACCTTCTGACCTTTCCCTGCAGGAGCAGCTTTAAACTCACAGCTAATGGTCACTTAACATTCCCAAGGACTCAGGGCTGTAAAGGACACCTGCCCTAAAAAATTGTGCTGAAGTAGGGAATGGACAAAAAAATTCAAAACAGGCAAATGTTTCAAGAAGAGAGTAGGAAGAGTTAAGTTTTACTCACGCTCTTTTAAAAAAAAAAAGGAAAATGGATAAAAGCTCAACCTCAGGGAGTGTTAGACCCATGCAATCTAATCTACAAAAAGTTTCAACTTACACCAGTCGACTGACCAGCAGCAAAAAGTCTACAGACAATAAATGCTGAAGGGGTTTTAGGGAACTGTGTACCCTCTACCTGCTGGTGAGACGTAAAGGGGTAACAGCCAATAATGAGAACAGAAAGCAGCTGTGTTTAAAAGTAAAAATGGAGGTACCATTCAATCCAGCAGGTGCACCATTGGACCTCTCACCTGAGAAGACAAGAATCGAGAAGACACAGGCCGCAAAAGCTGCAGTGCAGCCTTATTCACAATAGCCAAGAAAGTGAAGCAATCAAAATGTCCAACAAGAGGTGAATGGATAAAGAAGAAGTGGTCCATGTACACAATGGAATATTAGCCATGGAAGACAATGAACCATTGCTCTCTGAGGCACCACAAATGAGTCTGGAGATAATCACGAAACATGAGGTAAGTCGGAAAGCAAAAGACCTATATTCTATGATATCACTTATAGGCGTTATCTAATAACTGACACAAATGAACGTATTTCCACAGAGAAAGACACCCACAGACTTAGAAAACAAACTATGCTCATCTAAAAGGAAAGGTGGGGGGAATGGATAAATTAAGATTAGTGTTACTATATGTATACAAACACATATTATATACATATATCAAAAAGACCGACCATATAGCAAGGGAGGTCTGCGGAACCCTCAGTAACATTTTACATGGGAAGAGGATCTGTACTTGAATAGACATATATAATGTACAAATGAACCAGATCGTGTACACCTAGGAGAAACAATATTCTAAGCTTTACCCCAATTAAAAAAAAAATTTAAAACCAAGAAGAAATAATGAGACATAATCTTATGGGGGTTTCTCCATGCACATTCCAATGTAATTTACAACCTAGGAACACGACTTCCAGAAAGACTCTGCTGCCCTCGTACCCAGATTTGGGAATGGAGAAATGCTGCCTCCTTGAGGCCACTTCCCACAACAGCAGCTTTAAATCCATTGCCAAAGGTCACTAAATAGTCACCAAACTTGCAGTTCGGTAAATGACACCTGCTCTCTAAAAAAATTCTGGGGTGGAAAATCGACCAAAAAATTCAAAAGAGGGCAACCTTCCAAGAAGACAATTGCAAGAGTTATATTGTACTCCCAATTGTTTCCTTTTTTTAACAGAAAAGAAAACGGCAGAGAAAAATGATGAGTTTTACGAATTTTCAAAGACATGCAAACCCAAATTACAAACACCTATCAGCTCACAGCAGCCAGAAGGGCCGTTAGCATAAATGCTGCAAACAATAAATGCTGAAGCGATTGTGGAGAAATGCGTACCCTCGATTCTAAGGGGGACGTGGTAAGAGCCACTAATGAAAACACAAAGAAGGTGCTTTGAAAAGGGTAACACGGTGCTACCAGTCAATCAATCCCAACCACTGCTGGGCCTATCACCTGAGAAAATGAGAATTAAAAAGTCACAGGCTGGCAATCCTGCACTCCAACAATATTTACCATAGCCAACACTTGGAAGCAATGAAAATGTCCATCAACCGAGGAATGCACAAAGTAGAAGTGGTCCACGTACACAGTGGAAAATTACTCCAATAAAAAATAAAAAGTAAATTTAAAAAAACCAACAAAAGTAAGGAGACATCAGCTTGTGTGGGTTTGTCTGGGCACACTCCACTCTAATTTATAACCGAGAAACACCACAGGCCGCAAGGGCTTTTCCCTAGGTACCAGGGTGGGGAACATAGAAAGGCTGCCACCCTCTGGCAGTTACCTGCAAAAGCAGCTTTAAAGGCTGTGCTAATGGTCATTTCATAGGAACAAGTACTGCAGAACTGTAAATGAAACCTGCCCTCAAAATGTCTTGAGGGAGGTAATGGCCAAAACATTTCAAAATGTGACACATACTTTAAGAGAACACTTTGAAGAACTAAGGGGTAATCACAGCTTGCAAAATACAAAGGACATGCCTTAAAGCTCAATTTCAACGGATTATGAGGCACGTGCGATTTCAACCACAGAGAGGTATCAGCTCACACTTGTCAGAATAACCATCAGCAAGAAAACTACAAACAATAAATGCTGAAGGTGTTGTGGAGAAATGCACACCCTCAACTTCGAGTGGGACGTAACTTGGAAACCGCCACGAATGAGAACAGAACGGATGTGCCTTAAAAAGGTCAACGTTGAGCTACCATATGATCCAGCAGGCCCACTCCTCGACCTAAAATCTAAGAAGAGAGAATTGCAAAGACACAGGCAGGCAAATCTGCATGGCACAGTATTACAATAGCCAAGATATGGAAGTAACCAAAAAGTCCACCAACAGATGGGTGGACAAAGAAGAACTCCTCCATGTACAGATGGAATATTCGCTAGTGAAAAAAGTGAAACAATGCCATTTGCAGCACCATAGATGAGTCTAGACGTAATCACGCCACGTGTAGTAAGTGAGAAAGCAAAAGACACATATCCTATCATATCACTTTTAGGAGTTACTTAAAAATTGATACCAATGAAGATATTTCCACAAAGGCAACCACAGATTCATTAAAAAACTTATGGTTCACCAAATAGAAAGGGATGAGGATTGGCTACATTACCATATTGGGGTTAACAGAGATATACAAACCATGTGAAATATATAATCACCAAAGACGTACGGAAGACCAGGAGAGAGACTACTCAACATTGTGTCATAACCTACATGGAAAAAGGACACGAGGAAGAATAGATACACGTATATGTGTGAAAGAACCACATCTTGCACACCTAGAACAAACAAACCATTGTAATCAAATTTGCTGGGATAAAAAATCAAAAGTAAATTACAAATATGAACAAGAAGTAATGAGACATAAACTTACAGGGCTTTTTCCTGGCACATTCCATTCTAATTTACAACCTAGAACACCACTTCCATTAAGGCTCTGTTTCCCCAGTAACCAAATTTGGTAAAGGAGAAATGCTGCCACCTTCTGACCTTTCCCTGCAGGAGCAGCTTTAAACTCACAGCTAATGGTCACTTAACATTCCCAAGGACTCAGGGCTGTAAAGGACACCTGCCCTAAAAAATTGTGCTGAAGTAGGGAATGGACAAAAAAATTCAAAACAGGCAAAGATTTCAAGAAGAGAGTATGAAGAGTTAAGTTTTACTCACGCTCTTTTAAAAAAAAAAGGAAAATGGATAAAAGCTCAACCTCAGGGAGTGTTAGACCCATGCAATCTAATCTACAAAAAGTTTCAACTTACACCAGTCGACTGACCAGCAGCAAAAAGTCTACAGACAATAAATGCTGAAGGGGTTTTAGGGAACTGTGTACCCTCTACCTGCTGGTGAGACGTAAAGGGGTAACAGCCAATAATGAGAACAGAAAGGAGCTGTGTTTAAAAGTAAAAATGGAGGTACCATTCAATCCAGCAGGCGCACCATTGGACCTCTCACCTGAGAAGACAAGAATCGAGAAGACACAGGCCGCAAAAGCTGCAGTGCAGCCTTATTCACAATAGCCAAGAAAGTGAAGCAATCAAAATGTCCAACAAGAGGTGAATGGATAAAGAAGAAGTGGTCCATGTACACAATGGAATATTAGCCATGGAAGACAATGAACCATTGCTCTCTGAGGCACCACAAATGAGTCTGGAGATCATCACGAAACATGAGGTAAGTCGGAAAGCAAAAGACCTATATTCTATGATATCACTTATAGGCGTTATCTAATAACTGACACAAATGAACGTATTTCCACAGAGAAAGACACCCACAGACTTAGAAAACAAACTATGCTCATCTAAAAGGAAAGGTGGGGGGAATGGATAAATTAAGATTAGTGTTACTATATGTATACAAACACATATTATATACATATATCAAAAAGACCGACCATATAGCAAGGGAGGTCTGCGGAACCCTCAGTAACATTTTACATGGGAAGAGGATCTGTACTTGAATAGACATATATAATGTACAAATGAACCAGATCGTGTACACCTAGGAGAAACAATATTCTAAGCTTTACCCCAATTAAAAAAAAATTTTAAAACCAAGAAGAAATAATGAGACATAATCTTATGGGGGTTTCTCCATGCACATTCCAATGTAATTTACAACCTAGGAACACGACTTCCAGAAAGACTCTGCTGCCCTCGTACCCAGATTTGGGAATGGAGAAATGCTGCCTCCTTGAGGCCACTTCCCACAACAGCAGCTTTAAATCCATTGCCAAAGGTCACTAAATAGTCACCAAACTTGCAGTTCGGTAAATGACACCTGCTCTCTAAAAAAATTCTGGGGTGGAAAATCGACCAAAAAATTCAAAAGAGGGCAACCTTCCAAGAAGACAATTGCAAGAGTTATATTGTACTCCCAATTGTTTCCTTTTTTTAACAGAAAAGAAAACGGCAGAGAAAAATGATGAGTTTTACGAATTTTCAAAGACATGCAAACCCAAATTACAAACACCTATCAGCTCACAGCAGCCAGAAGGGCCGTTAGCATAAATGCTGCAAACAATAAATGCTGAAGCGATTGTGGAGAAATGCGTACCCTCGATTCTAAGGGGGACGTGGTAAGAGCCACTAATGAAAACACAAAGAAGGTGCTTTGAAAAGGGTAACACGGTGCTACCAGTCAATCAATCCCAACCACTGCTGGGCCTATCACCTGAGAAAATGAGAATTAAAAAGTCACAGGCTGGCAATCCTGCACTCCAACAATATTTACCATAGCCAACACTTGGAAGCAATGAAAATGTCCATCAACCGAGGAATGCACAAAGTAGAAGTGGTCCACGTACACAGTGGAAAATTACTCCAATAAAAAATAAAAAGTAAATTTAAAAAAACCAACTAAAGTAAGGAGACATCAGCTTGTGTGGGTTTGTCTGGGCACACTCCACTCTAATTTATAACCGAGAAACACCACAGGCCGCAAGGGCTTTTCCCTAGGTACCAGGGTGGGGAACATAGAAAGGCTGCCACCCTCTGGCAGTTACCTGCAAAAGCAGCTTTAAAGGCTGTGCTAATGGTCATTTCATAGGAACAAGCACTGCAGAACTGTAAATGAAACCTGCCCTCAAAATGTCTTGAGGGAGGTAATGGCCAAAACATTTCAAAATGTGACACATACTTTAAGAGAACACTTTGAAGAACTAAGGGGTAATCACAGCTTGCAAAATACAAAGGACATGCCTTAAAGCTCAATTTCAACGCAGTATGAGACACGTGCGAATTCAACCACAAAAAGGTATCAGCTCACCCTTGTCAGAATAACCATCTTTCAGAAAACTACAAACAATAAATGCTGAAGGTGTTGTGGAGAAATGCACACCCTCAACTTCGAGTGGGACATAACTTGGAAACCGCCACGAATGAGAACAGAACGGATGTGCCTTAAAAAGGTCAACGTTGAGCTACCATATGATCCAGCAGGCCCACTCCTCGACCTAAAATCTAAGAAGAGAGAATTGCAAAGACACAGGCAGGCAAATCTGCATGGCACAGTATTACAATAGCCAAGATATGGAAGTAACCAAAAAGTCCACCAACAGATGGGTGGACAAAGAAGAACTCCTCCATGTACAGATGGAATATTCGCTAGTGAAAAAAGTGAAACAATGCCATTTGCAGCACCATAGATGAGTCTAGACGTAATCACGCCACGTGTAGTAAGTGAGAAAGCAAAAGACACATATCCTATCATATCACTTTTAGGAGTTACTTAAAAATTGATACCAATGAAGATATTTCCACAAAGGCAACCACAGATTCATTAAAAAACTTATGGTTCACCAAATAGAAAGGGATGAGGATTGGCTACATTACCATATTGGGGTTAACAGAGATATACAAACCATGTGAAATATATAATCACCAAAGACGTACGGAAAACCAGGAGAGAGACTACTCAACATTGTGTCATAACCTACATGGAAAAAGGACACGAGGAAGAATAGATACACGTATATGTGTGAAAGAACCACATCTTGCACACCTAGAACAAACAAACCATTGTAATCAAATTTGCTGGGATAAAAAATCAAAAGTAAATTACAAATATGAACAAGAAGTAATGAGACATAAACTTACAGGGCTTTTTCCTGGCACATTCCATTCTAATTTAAAACCTAGAACACCACTTCCATTAAGGCTCTGTTTCCCCAGTAACCAAATTTGGTAAAGGAGAAATGCTGCCACCTTCTGACCTTTCCCTGCAGGAGCAGCTTTAAACTCACAGCTAATGGTCACTTAACATTCCCAAGGACTCAGGGCTGTAAAGGACACCTGCCCTAAAAAATTGTGCTGAAGTAGGGAATGGACAAAAAAATTCAAAACAGGCAAAGGTTTCAAGAAGAGAGTATGAAGAGTTAAGTTTTACTCACGCTCTTTTAAAAAAAAAAGGAAAATGGATAAAAGCTCAACCTCAGGGAGTGTTAGACCCATGCAATCTAATCTACAAAAAGTTTCAACTTACACCAGTCGACTGACCAGCAGCAAAAAGTCTACAGACAATAAATGCTGAAGGGGTTTTAGGGAACTGTGTACCCTCTACCTGCTGGTGAGACGTAAAGGAGTAACAGCCAATAATGAGAACAGAAAGCAGCTGTGTTTAAAAGTAAAAATGGAGGTACCATTCAATCCAGCAGGCGCACCATTGGACCTCTCACCTGAGAAGACAAGAATCGAGAAGACACAGGCCGCAAAAGCTGCAGTGCAGCCTTATTCACAATAGCCAAGAAAGTGAAGCAATCAAAATGTCCAACAAGAGGTGAATGGATAAAGAAGAAGTGGTCCATGTACACAATGGAATATTAGCCATGGAAGACAATGAACCATTGCTCTCTGAGGCACCACAAATGAGTCTGGAGATCATCACGAAACATGAGGTAAGTCGGAAAGCAAAAGACCTATATTCTATGATATCACTTATAGGCGTTATCTAATAACTGACACAAATGAACGTATTTCCACAGAGAAAGACACCCACAGACTTAGAAAACAAACTATGCTCATCTAAAAGGAAAGGTGGGGGGAATGGATAAATTAAGATTAGTGTTACTATATGTATACAAACACATATTATATACATATATCAAAAAGACCGACCATATAGCAAGGGAGGTCTGCGGAACCCTCAGTAACATTTTACATGGGAAGAGGATCTGTACTTGAATAGACATATATAATGTACAAATGAACCAGATCGTGTACACCTAGGAGAAACAATATTCTAAGCTTTACCCCAATTAAAAAAAAAATTTAAAACCAAGAAGAAATAATGAGACATAATCTTATGGGGGTTTCTCCATGCACATTCCAATGTAATTTACAACCTAGGAACACGACTTCCAGAAAGACTCTGCTGCCCTCGTACCCAGATTTGGGAATGGAGAAATGCTGCCTCCTTGAGGCCACTTCCCACAACAGCAGCTTTAAATCCATTGCCAAAGGTCACTAAATAGTCACCAAACTTGCAGTTCGGTAAATGACACCTGCTCTCTAAAAAAATTCTGGGGTGGAAAATCGACCAAAAAATTCAAAAGAGGGCAACCTTCCAAGAAGACAATTGCAAGAGTTATATTGTACTCCCAATTGTTTCCTTTTTTTAACAGAAAAGAAAACGGCAGAGAAAAATGATGAGTTTTACGAATTTTCAAAGACATGCAAACCCAAATTACAAACACCTATCAGCTCACAGCAGCCAGAAGGGCCGTTAGCATAAATGCTGCAAACAATAAATGCTGAAGCGATTGTGGAGAAATGCGTACCCTCGATTCTAAGGGGGACGTGGTAAGAGCCACTAATGAAAACACAAAGAAGGTGCTTTGAAAAGGGTAACACGGTGCTACCAGTCAATCAATCCCAACCACTGCTGGGCCTATCACCTGAGAAAATGAGAATTAAAAAGTCACAGGCTGGCAATCCTGCACTCCAGCAATATTTACCATAGCCAACACTTGGAAGCAATGAAAATGTCCATCAACCGAGGAATGCACAAAGTAGAAGTGGTCCACGTACACAGTGGAAAATTACTCCAATAAAAAATAAAAAGTAAATTTAAAAAAACCAACTAAAGTAAGGAGACATCAGCTTGTGTGGGTTTGTCTGGGCACACTCCACTCTAATTTATAACCGAGAAACACCACAGGCCGCAAGGGCTTTTCCCTAGGTACCAGGGTGGGGAACATAGAAAGGCTGCCACCCTCTGGCAGTTACCTGCAAAAGCAGCTTTAAAGGCTGTGCTAATGGTCATTTCATAGGAACAAGCACTGCAGAACTGTAAATGAAACCTGCCCTCAAAATGTCTTGAGGGAGGTAATGGCCAAAACATTTCAAAATGTGACACATACTTTAAGAGAACACTTTGAAGAACTAAGGGGTAATCACAGCTTGCAAAATACAAAGGACATGCCTTAAAGCTCAATTTCAACGCAGTATGAGACACGTGCGAATTCAACCACAAAAAGGTATCAGCTCACCCTTGTCAGAATAACCATCTTTCAGAAAACTACAAACAATAAATGCTGAAGGTGTTGTGGAGAAATGCACACCCTCAACTTCGAGTGGGACATAACTTGGAAACCGCCACGAATGAGAACAGAACGGATGTGCCTTAAAAAGGTCAACGTTGAGCTACCATATGATCCAGCAGGCCCACTCCTCGACCTAAAATCTAAGAAGAGAGAATTGCAAAGACACAGGCAGGCAAATCTGCATGGCACAGTATTACAATAGCCAAGATATGGAAGTAACCAAAAAGTCCACCAACAGATGGGTGGACAAAGAAGAACTCCTCCATGTACAGATGGAATATTCGCTAGTGAAAAAAGTGAAACAATGCCATTTGCAGCACCATAGATGAGTCTAGACGTAATCACGCCACGTGTAGTAAGTGAGAAAGCAAAAGACACATAGCCTATCATATCACTTTTAGGAGTTACTTAAAAATTGATACCAATGAAGATATTTCCACAGAGAAAGGCAACCACAGATTCATTAAAAAACTTATGGTTCACCAAATAGAAAGGGATGAGGATTGGCTACATTACCATATTGGGGTTAACAGAGATATACAAACCATGTGAAATATATAATCACCAAAGACGTACGGAAGACCAGGAGAGAGACTACTCAACATTGTGTCATAACCTACATGGAAAAAGGACGCGAGGAAGAATAGATACACGTATATGTGTGAAAGAACCACATCTTGCACACCTAGAACAAACAAACCATTGTAATCAAATTTGCTGGGATAAAAAATCAAAAGTAAATTACAAATATGAACAAGAAGTAATGAGACATAAACTTACAGGGCTTTTTCCTGGCACATTCCATTCTAATTTACAACCTAGAACACCACTTCCATTAAGGCTCTGTTTCCCCAGTAACCAAATTTGGTAAAGGAGAAATGCTGCCACCTTCTGACCTTTCCCTGCAGGAGCAGCTTTAAACTCACAGCTAATGGTCACTTAACATTCCCAAGGACTCAGGGCTGTAAAGGACACCTGCCCTAAAAAATTGTGCTGAAGTAGGGAATGGACAAAAAAATTCAAAACAGGCAAAGGTTTCAAGAAGAGAGTATGAAGAGTTAAGTTTTACTCACGCTCTTTTAAAAAAAAAAGGAAAATGGATAAAAGCTCAACCTCAGGGAGTGTTAGACCCATGCAATCTAATCTACAAAAAGTTTCAACTTACACCAGTCGACTGACCAGCAGCAAAAAGTCTACAGACAATAAATGCTGAAGGGGTTTTAGGGAACTGTGTACCCTCTACCTGCTGGTGAGACGTAAAGGGGTAACAGCCAATAATGAGAACAGAAAGGAGCTGTGTTTAAAAGTAAAAATGGAGGTACCATTCAATCCAGCAGGCGCACCATTGGACCTCTCACCTGAGAAGACAAGAATCGAGAAGACACAGGCCGCAAAAGCTGCAGTGCAGCCTTATTCACAATAGCCAAGAAAGTGAAGCAATCAAAATGTCCAACAAGAGGTGAATGGATAAAGAAGAAGTGGTCCATGTACACAATGGAATATTAGCCATGGAAGACAATGAACCATTGCTCTCTGAGGCACCACAAATGAGTCTGGAGATCATCACGAAACATGAGGTAAGTCGGAAAGCAAAAGACCTATATTCTATGATATCACTTATAGGCGTTATCTAATAACTGACACAAATGAACGTATTTCCACAGAGAAAGACACCCACAGACTTAGAAAACAAACTATGCTCATCTAAAAGGAAAGGTGGGGGGAATGGATAAATTAAGATTAGTGTTACTATATGTATACAAACACATATTATATACATATATCAAAAAGACCGACCATATAGCAAGGGAGGTCTGCGGAACCCTCAGTAACATTTTACATGGGAAGAGGATCTGTACTTGAATAGACATATATAATGTACAAATGAACCAGATCGTGTACACCTAGGAGAAACAATATTCTAAGCTTTACCCCAATTAAAAAAAAATTTTAAAACCAAGAAGAAATAATGAGACATAATCTTATGGGGGTTTCTCCATGCACATTCCAATGTAATTTACAACCTAGGAACACGACTTCCAGAAAGACTCTGCTGCCCTCGTACCCAGATTTGGGAATGGAGAAATGCTGCCTCCTTGAGGCCACTTCCCACAACAGCAGCTTTAAATCCATTGCCAAAGGTCACTAAATAGTCACCAAACTTGCAGTTCGGTAAATGACACCTGCTCTCTAAAAAAATTCTGGGGTGGAAAATCGACCAAAAAATTCAAAAGAGGGCAACCTTCCAAGAAGACAATTGCAAGAGTTATATTGTACTCCCAATTGTTTCCTTTTTTTAACAGAAAAGAAAACGGCAGAGAAAAATGATGAGTTTTACGAATTTTCAAAGACATGCAAACCCAAATTACAAACACCTATCAGCTCACAGCAGCCAGAAGGGCCGTTAGCATAAATGCTGCAAACAATAAATGCTGAAGCGATTGTGGAGAAATGCGTACCCTCGATTCTAAGGGGGACGTGGTAAGAGCCACTAATGAAAACACAAAGAAGGTGCTTTGAAAAGGGTAACACGGTGCTACCAGTCAATCAATCCCAACCACTGCTGGGCCTATCACCTGAGAAAATGAGAATTAAAAAGTCACAGGCTGGCAATCCTGCACTCCAGCAATATTTACCATAGCCAACACTTGGAAGCAATGAAAATGTCCATCAACCGAGGAATGCACAAAGTAGAAGTGGTCCACGTACACAGTGGAAAATTACTCCAATAAAAAATAAAAAGTAAATTTAAAAAAACCAACTAAAGTAAGGAGACATCAGCTTGTGTGGGTTTGTCTGGGCACACTCCACTCTAATTTATAACCGAGAAACACCACAGGCCGCAAGGGCTTTTCCCTAGGTACCAGGGTGGGGAACATAGAAAGGCTGCCACCCTCTGGCAGTTACCTGCAAAAGCAGCTTTAAAGGCTGTGCTAATGGTCATTTCATAGGAACAAGCACTGCAGAACTGTAAATGAAACCTGCCCTCAAAATGTCTTGAGGGAGGTAATGGCCAAAACATTTCAAAATGTGACACATACTTTAAGAGAACACTTTGAAGAACTAAGGGGTAATCACAGCTTGCAAAATACAAAGGACATGCCTTAAAGCTCAATTTCAACGCAGTATGAGACACGTGCGAATTCAACCACAAAAAGGTATCAGCTCACCCTTGTCAGAATAACCATCTTTCAGAAAACTACAAACAATAAATGCTGAAGGTGTTGTGGAGAAATGCACACCCTCAACTTCGAGTGGGACATAACTTGGAAACCGCCACGAATGAGAACAGAACGGATGTGCCTTAAAAAGGTCAACGTTGAGCTACCATATGATCCAGCAGGCCCACTCCTCGACCTAAAATCTAAGAAGAGAGAATTGCAAAGACACAGGCAGGCAAATCTGCATGGCACAGTATTACAATAGCCAAGATATGGAAGTAACCAAAAAGTCCACCAACAGATGGGTGGACAAAGAAGAACTCCTCCATGTACAGATGGAATATTCGCTAGTGAAAAAAGTGAAACAATGCCATTTGCAGCACCATAGATGAGTCTAGACGTAATCACGCCACGTGTAGTAAGTGAGAAAGCAAAAGACACATAGCCTATCATATCACTTTTAGGAGTTACTTAAAAATTGATACCAATGAAGATATTTCCACAGAGAAAGGCAACCACAGATTCATTAAAAAACTTATGGTTCACCAAATAGAAAGGGATGAGGATTGGCTACATTACCATATTGGGGTTAACAGAGATATACAAACCATGTGAAATATATAATCACCAAAGACGTACGGAAGACCAGGAGAGAGACTACTCAACATTGTGTCATAACCTACATGGAAAAAGGACGCGAGGAAGAATAGATACACGTATATGTGTGAAAGAACCACATCTTGCACACCTAGAACAAACAAACCATTGTAATCAAATTTGCTGGGATAAAAAATCAAAAGTAAATTACAAATATGAACAAGAAGTAATGAGACATAAACTTACAGGGCTTTTTCCTGGCACATTCCATTCTAATTTACAACCTAGAACACCACTTCCATTAAGGCTCTGTTTCCCCAGTAACCAAATTTGGTAAAGGAGAAATGCTGCCACCTTCTGACCTTTCCCTGCAGGAGCAGCTTTAAACTCACAGCTAATGGTCACTTAACATTCCCAAGGACTCAGGGCTGTAAAGGACACCTGCCCTAAAAAATTGTGCTGAAGTAGGGAATGGACAAAAAAATTCAAAACAGGCAAAGGTTTCAAGAAGAGAGTATGAAGAGTTAAGTTTTACTCACGCTCTTTTAAAAAAAAAAGGAAAATGGATAAAAGCTCAACCTCAGGGAGTGTTAGACCCATGCAATCTAATCTACAAAAAGTTTCAACTTACACCAGTCGACTGACCAGCAGCAAAAAGTCTACAGACAATAAATGCTGAAGGGGTTTTAGGGAACTGTGTACCCTCTACCTGCTGGTGAGACGTAAAGGGGTAACAGCCAATAATGAGAACAGAAAGGAGCTGTGTTTAAAAGTAAAAATGGAGGTACCATTCAATCCAGCAGGCGCACCATTGGACCTCTCACCTGAGAAGACAAGAATCGAGAAGACACAGGCCGCAAAAGCTGCAGTGCAGCCTTATTCACAATAGCCAAGAAAGTGAAGCAATCAAAATGTCCAACAAGAGGTGAATGGATAAAGAAGAAGTGGTCCATGTACACAATGGAATATTAGCCATGGAAGACAATGAACCATTGCTCTCTGAGGCACCACAAATGAGTCTGGAGATCATCACGAAACATGAGGTAAGTCGGAAAGCAAAAGACCTATATTCTATGATATCACTTATAGGCGTTATCTAATAACTGACACAAATGAACGTATTTCCACAGAGAAAGACACCCACAGACTTAGAAAACAAACTATGCTCATCTAAAAGGAAAGGTGGGGGGAATGGATAAATTAAGATTAGTGTTACTATATGTATACAAACACATATTATATACATATATCAAAAAGACCGACCATATAGCAAGGGAGGTCTGCGGAACCCTCAGTAACATTTTACATGGGAAGAGGATCTGTACTTGAATAGACATATATAATGTACAAATGAACCAGATCGTGTACACCTAGGAGAAACAATATTCTAAGCTTTACCCCAATTAAAAAAAAATTTTAAAACCAAGAAGAAATAATGAGACATAATCTTATGGGGGTTTCTCCATGCACATTCCAATGTAATTTACAACCTAGGAACACGACTTCCAGAAAGACTCTGCTGCCCTCGTACCCAGATTTGGGAATGGAGAAATGCTGCCTCCTTGAGGCCACTTCCCACAACAGCAGCTTTAAATCCATTGCCAAAGGTCACTAAATAGTCACCAAACTTGCAGTTCGGTAAATGACACCTGCTCTCTAAAAAAATTCTGGGGTGGAAAATCGACCAAAAAATTCAAAAGAGGGCAACCTTCCAAGAAGACAATTGCAAGAGTTATATTGTACTCCCAATTGTTTCCTTTTTTTAACAGAAAAGAAAACGGCAGAGAAAAATGATGAGTTTTACGAATTTTCAAAGACATGCAAACCCAAATTACAAACACCTATCAGCTCACAGCAGCCAGAAGGGCCGTTAGCATAAATGCTGCAAACAATAAATGCTGAAGCGATTGTGGAGAAATGCGTACCCTCGATTCTAAGGGGGACGTGGTAAGAGCCACTAATGAAAACACAAAGAAGGTGCTTTGAAAAGGGTAACACGGTGCTACCAGTCAATCAATCCCAACCACTGCTGGGCCTATCACCTGAGAAAATGAGAATTAAAAAGTCACAGGCTGGCAATCCTGCACTCCAGCAATATTTACCATAGCCAACACTTGGAAGCAATGAAAATGTCCATCAACCGAGGAATGCACAAAGTAGAAGTGGTCCACGTACACAGTGGAAAATTACTCCAATAAAAAATAAAAAGTAAATTTAAAAAAACCAACTAAAGTAAGGAGACATCAGCTTGTGTGGGTTTGTCTGGGCACACTCCACTCTAATTTATAACCGAGAAACACCACAGGCCGCAAGGGCTTTTCCCTAGGTACCAGGGTGGGGAACATAGAAAGGCTGCCACCCTCTGGCAGTTACCTGCAAAAGCAGCTTTAAAGGCTGTGCTAATGGTCATTTCATAGGAACAAGCACTGCAGAACTGTAAATGAAACCTGCCCTCAAAATGTCTTGAGGGAGGTAATGGCCAAAACATTTCAAAATGTGACACATACTTTAAGAGAACACTTTGAAGAACTAAGGGGTAATCACAGCTTGCAAAATACAAAGGACATGCCTTAAAGCTCAATTTCAACGCAGTATGAGACACGTGCGAATTCAACCACAAAAAGGTATCAGCTCACCCTTGTCAGAATAACCATCTTTCAGAAAACTACAAACAATAAATGCTGAAGGTGTTGTGGAGAAATGCACACCCTCAACTTCGAGTGGGACATAACTTGGAAACCGCCACGAATGAGAACAGAACGGATGTGCCTTAAAAAGGTCAACGTTGAGCTACCATATGATCCAGCAGGCCCACTCCTCGACCTAAAATCTAAGAAGAGAGAATTGCAAAGACACAGGCAGGCAAATCTGCATGGCACAGTATTACAATAGCCAAGATATGGAAGTAACCAAAAAGTCCACCAACAGATGGGTGGACAAAGAAGAACTCCTCCATGTACAGATGGAATATTCGCTAGTGAAAAAAGTGAAACAATGCCATTTGCAGCACCATAGATGAGTCTAGACGTAATCACGCCACGTGTAGTAAGTGAGAAAGCAAAAGACACATAGCCTATCATATCACTTTTAGGAGTTACTTAAAAATTGATACCAATGAAGATATTTCCACAGAGAAAGGCAACCACAGATTCATTAAAAAACTTATGGTTCACCAAATAGAAAGGGATGAGGATTGGCTACATTACCATATTGGGGTTAACAGAGATATACAAACCATGTGAAATATATAATCACCAAAGACGTACGGAAGACCAGGAGAGAGACTACTCAACATTGTGTCATAACCTACATGGAAAAAGGACGCGAGGAAGAATAGATACACGTATATGTGTGAAAGAACCACATCTTGCACACCTAGAACAAACAAACCATTGTAATCAAATTTGCTGGGATAAAAAATCAAAAGTAAATTACAAATATGAACAAGAAGTAATGAGACATAAACTTACAGGGCTTTTTCCTGGCACATTCCATTCTAATTTACAACCTAGAACACCACTTCCATTAAGGCTCTGTTTCCCCAGTAACCAAATTTGGTAAAGGAGAAATGCTGCCACCTTCTGACCTTTCCCTGCAGGAGCAGCTTTAAACTCACAGCTAATGGTCACTTAACATTCCCAAGGACTCAGGGCTGTAAAGGACACCTGCCCTAAAAAATTGTGCTGAAGTAGGGAATGGACAAAAAAATTCAAAACAGGCAAAGGTTTCAAGAAGAGAGTATGAAGAGTTAAGTTTTACTCACGCTCTTTTAAAAAAAAAAGGAAAATGGATAAAAGCTCAACCTCAGGGAGTGTTAGACCCATGCAATCTAATCTACAAAAAGTTTCAACTTACACCAGTCGACTGACCAGCAGCAAAAAGTCTACAGACAATAAATGCTGAAGGGGTTTTAGGGAACTGTGTACCCTCTACCTGCTGGTGAGACGTAAAGGGGTAACAGCCAATAATGAGAACAGAAAGGAGCTGTGTTTAAAAGTAAAAATGGAGGTACCATTCAATCCAGCAGGCGCACCATTGGACCTCTCACCTGAGAAGACAAGAATCGAGAAGACACAGGCCGCAAAAGCTGCAGTGCAGCCTTATTCACAATAGCCAAGAAAGTGAAGCAATCAAAATGTCCAACAAGAGGTGAATGGATAAAGAAGAAGTGGTCCATGTACACAATGGAATATTAGCCATGGAAGACAATGAACCATTGCTCTCTGAGGCACCACAAATGAGTCTGGAGATCATCACGAAACATGAGGTAAGTCGGAAAGCAAAAGACCTATATTCTATGATATCACTTATAGGCGTTATCTAATAACTGACACAAATGAACGTATTTCCACAGAGAAAGACACCCACAGACTTAGAAAACAAACTATGCTCATCTAAAAGGAAAGGTGGGGGGAATGGATAAATTAAGATTAGTGTTACTATATGTATACAAACACATATTATATACATATATCAAAAAGACCGACCATATAGCAAGGGAGGTCTGCGGAACCCTCAGTAACATTTTACATGGGAAGAGGATCTGTACTTGAATAGACATATATAATGTACAAATGAACCAGATCGTGTACACCTAGGAGAAACAATATTCTAAGCTTTACCCCAATTAAAAAAAAATTTTAAAACCAAGAAGAAATAATGAGACATAATCTTATGGGGGTTTCTCCATGCACATTCCAATGTAATTTACAACCTAGGAACACGACTTCCAGAAAGACTCTGCTGCCCTCGTACCCAGATTTGGGAATGGAGAAATGCTGCCTCCTTGAGGCCACTTCCCACAACAGCAGCTTTAAATCCATTGCCAAAGGTCACTAAATAGTCACCAAACTTGCAGTTCGGTAAATGACACCTGCTCTCTAAAAAAATTCTGGGGTGGAAAATCGACCAAAAAATTCAAAAGAGGGCAACCTTCCAAGAAGACAATTGCAAGAGTTATATTGTACTCCCAATTGTTTCCTTTTTTTAACAGAAAAGAAAACGGCAGAGAAAAATGATGAGTTTTACGAATTTTCAAAGACATGCAAACCCAAATTACAAACACCTATCAGCTCACAGCAGCCAGAAGGGCCGTTAGCATAAATGCTGCAAACAATAAATGCTGAAGCGATTGTGGAGAAATGCGTACCCTCGATTCTAAGGGGGACGTGGTAAGAGCCACTAATGAAAACACAAAGAAGGTGCTTTGAAAAGGGTAACACGGTGCTACCAGTCAATCAATCCCAACCACTGCTGGGCCTATCACCTGAGAAAATGAGAATTAAAAAGTCACAGGCTGGCAATCCTGCACTCCAACAATATTTACCATAGCCAACACTTGGAAGCAATGAAAATGTCCATCAACCGAGGAATGCACAAAGTAGAAGTGGTCCACGTACACAGTGGAAAATTACTCCAATAAAAAATAAAAAGTAAATTTAAAAAAACCAACAAAAGTAAGGAGACATCAGCTTGTGTGGGTTTGTCTGGGCACACTCCACTCTAATTTATAACCGAGAAACACCACAGGCCGCAAGGGCTTTTCCCTAGGTACCAGGGTGGGGAACATAGAAAGGCTGCCACCCTCTGGCAGTTACCTGCAAAAGCAGCTTTAAAGGCTGTGCTAATGGTCATTTCATAGGAACAAGTACTGCAGAACTGTAAATGAAACCTGCCCTCAAAATGTCTTGAGGGAGGTAATGGCCAAAACATTTCAAAATGTGACACATACTTTAAGAGAACACTTTGAAGAACTAAGGGGTAATCACAGCTTGCAAAATACAAAGGACATGCCTTAAAGCTCAATTTCAACGGATTATGAGGCAGGTGCGATTTCAACCACAGAGAGGTATCAGCTCACACTTGTCAGAATAACCATCAGCAAGAAAACTACAAACAATAAATGCTGAAGGTGTTGTGGAGAAATGCACACCCTCAACTTCGAGTGGGACGTAACTTGGAAACCGCCACGAATGAGAACAGAACGGATGTGCCTTAAAAAGGTCAACGTTGAGCTACCATATGATCCAGCAGGCCCACTCCTCGACCGAAAATCTAAGAAGAGAGAATTGCAAAGACACAGGCAGGCAAATCTGCATGGCACAGTATTACAATAGCCAAGATATGGAAGTAACCAAAAAGTCCACCAACAGATGGGTGGACAAAGAAGAACTCCTCCATGTACAGATGGAATATTCGCTAGTGAAAAAAGTGAAACAATGCCATTTGCAGCACCATAGATGAGTCTAGACGTAATCACGCCACGTGTAGTAAGTGAGAAAGCAAAAGACACATATCCTATCATATCACTTTTAGGAGTTACTTAAAAATTGATACCAATGAAGATATTTCCACAGAGAAAGGCAACCACAGATTCATTAAAAAACTTATGGTTCACCAAATAGAAAGGGATGAGGATTGGCTACATTACCATATTGGGGTTAACAGAGATATACAAACCATGTGAAATATATAATCACCAAAGACGTACGGAAGACCAGGAGAGAGACTACTCAACATTGTGTCATAACCTACATGGAAAAAGGACGCGAGGAAGAATAGATACACGTATATGTGTGAAAGAACCACATCTTGCACACCTAGAACAAACAAACCATTGTAATCAAATTTGCTGGGATAAAAAATCAAAAGTAAATTACAAATATGAACAAGAAGTAATGAGACATAAACTTACAGGGCTTTTTCCTGGCACATTCCATTCTAATTTACAACCTAGAACACCACTTCCATTAAGGCTCTGTTTCCCCAGTAACCAAATTTGGTAAAGGAGAAATGCTGCCACCTTCTGACCTTTCCCTGCAGGAGCAGCTTTAAACTCACAGCTAATGGTCACTTAACATTCCCAAGGACTCAGGGCTGTAAAGGACACCTGCCCTAAAAAATTGTGCTGAAGTAGGGAATGGACAAAAAAATTCAAAACAGGCAAAGGTTTCAAGAAGAGAGTATGAAGAGTTAAGTTTTACTCACGCTCTTTTAAAAAAAAAAAGGAAAATGGATAAAAGCTCAACCTCAGGGAGTGTTAGACCCATGCAATCTAATCTACAAGAAGTTTCAACTTACACCAGTCGACTGACCAGCAGCAAAAAGTCTACAGACAATAAATGCTGAAGGGGTTTTAGGGAACTGTGTACCCTCTACCTGCTGGTGAGACGTAAAGGGGTAACAGCCAATAATGAGAACAGAAAGGAGCTGTGTTTAAAAGTAAAAATGGAGGTACCATTCAATCCAGCAGGCGCACCATTGGACCTCTCACCTGAGAAGACAAGAATCGAGAAGACACAGGCCGCAAAAGCTGCAGTGCAGCCTTATTCACAATAGCCAAGAAAGTGAAGCAATCAAAATGTCCAACAAGAGGTGAATGGATAAAGAAGAAGTGGTCCATGTACACAATGGAATATTAGCCATGGAAGACAATGAACCATTGCTCTCTGAGGCACCACAAATGAGTCTGGAGATCATCACGAAACATGAGGTAAGTCGGAAAGCAAAAGACCTATATTCTATGATATCACTTATAGGCGTTATCTAATAACTGACACAAATGAACGTATTTCCACAGAGAAAGACACCCACAGACTTAGAAAACAAACTATGCTCATCTAAAAGGAAAGGTGGGGGGAATGGATAAATTAAGATTAGTGTTACTATATGTATACAAACACATATTATATACATATATCAAAAAGACCGACCATATAGCAAGGGAGGTCTGCGGAACCCTCAGTAACATTTTACATGGGAAGAGGATCTGTACTTGAATAGACATATATAATGTACAAATGAACCAGATCGTGTACACCTAGGAGAAACAATATTCTAAGCTTTACCCCAATTAAAAAAAAATTTTAAAACCAAGAAGAAATAATGAGACATAATCTTATGGGGGTTTCTCCATGCACATTCCAATGTAATTTACAACCTAGGAACACGACTTCCAGAAAGACTCTGCTGCCCTCGTACCCAGATTTGGGAATGGAGAAATGCTGCCTCCTTGAGGCCACTTCCCACAACAGCAGCTTTAAATCCATTGCCAAAGGTCACTAAATAGTCACCAAACTTGCAGTTCGGTAAATGACACCTGCTCTCTAAAAAAATTCTGGGGTGGAAAATCGACCAAAAAATTCAAAAGAGGGCAACCTTCCAAGAAGACAATTGCAAGAGTTATATTGTACTCCCAATTGTTTCCTTTTTTTAACAGAAAAGAAAACGGCAGAGAAAAATGATGAGTTTTACGAATTTTCAAAGACATGCAAACCCAAATTACAAACACCTATCAGCTCACAGCAGCCAGAAGGGCCGTTAGCATAAATGCTGCAAACAATAAATGCTGAAGCGATTGTGGAGAAATGCGTACCCTCGATTCTAAGGGGGACGTGGTAAGAGCCACTAATGAAAACACAAAGAAGGTGCTTTGAAAAGGGTAACACGGTGCTACCAGTCAATCAATCCCAACCACTGCTGGGCCTATCACCTGAGAAAATGAGAATTAAAAAGTCACAGGCTGGCAATCCTGCACTCCAACAATATTTACCATAGCCAACACTTGGAAGCAATGAAAATGTCCATCAACCGAGGAATGCACAAAGTAGAAGTGGTCCACGTACACAGTGGAAAATTACTCCAATAAAAAATAAAAAGTAAATTTAAAAAAACCAACAAAAGTAAGGAGACATCAGCTTGTGTGGGTTTGTCTGGGCACACTCCACTCTAATTTATAACCGAGAAACACCACAGGCCGCAAGGGCTTTTCCCTAGGTACCAGGGTGGGGAACATAGAAAGGCTGCCACCCTCTGGCAGTTACCTGCAAAAGCAGCTTTAAAGGCTGTGCTAATGGTCATTTCATAGGAACAAGCACTGCAGAACTGTAAATGAAACCTGCCCTCAAAATGTCTTGAGGGAGGTAATGGCCAAAACATTTCAAAATGTGACACATACTTTAAGAGAACACTTTGAAGAACTAAGGGGTAATCACAGCTTGCAAAATACAAAGGACATGCCTTAAAGCTCAATTTCAACGGATTATGAGGCAGGTGCGATTTCAACCACAGAGAGGTATCAGCTCACACTTGTCAGAATAACCATCAGCAAGAAAACTACAAACAATAAATGCTGAAGGTGTTGTGGAGAAATGCACACCCTCAACTTCGAGTGGGACGTAAGTTGGAAACCGCCACGAATGAGAACAGAACGGATGTGCCTTAAAAAGGTCAACGTTGAGCTACCATATGATCCAGCAGGCCCACTCCTCGACCGAAAATCTAAGAAGAGAGAATTGCAAAGACACAGGCAGGCAAATCTGCATGGCACAGTATTACAATAGCCAAGATATGGAAGTAACCAAAAAGTCCACCAACAGATGGGTGGACAAAGAAGAACTCCTCCATGTACAGATGGAATATTCGCTAGTGAAAAAAGTGAAACAATGCCATTTGCAGCACCATAGATGAGTCTAGACGTAATCACGCCACGTGTAGTAAGTGAGAAAGCAAAAGACACATATCCTATCATATCACTTTTAGGAGTTACTTAAAAATTGATACCAATGAAGATATTTCCACAGAGAAAGGCAACCACAGATTCATTAAAAAACTTATGGTTCACCAAATAGAAAGGGATGAGGATTGGCTACATTACCATATTGGGGTTAACAGAGATATACAAACCATGTGAAATATATAATCACCAAAGACGTACGGAAGACCAGGAGAGAGACTACTCAACATTGTGTCATAACCTACATGGAAAAAGGACGCGAGGAAGAATAGATACACGTATATGTGTGAAAGAACCACATCTTGCACACCTAGAACAAACAAACCATTGTAATCAAATTTGCTGGGATAAAAAATCAAAAGTAAATTACAAATATGAACAAGAAGTAATGAGACATAAACTTACAGGGCTTTTTCCTGGCACATTCCATTCTAATTTACAACCTAGAACACCACTTCCATTAAGGCTCTGTTTCCCCAGTAACCAAATTTGGTAAAGGAGAAATGCTGCCACCTTCTGACCTTTCCCTGCAGGAGCAGCTTTAAACTCACAGCTAATGGTCACTTAACATTCCCAAGGACTCAGGGCTGTAAAGGACACCTGCCCTAAAAAATTGTGCTGAAGTAGGGAATGGACAAAAAAATTCAAAACAGGCAAAGGTTTCAAGAAGAGAGTATGAAGAGTTAAGTTTTACTCACGCTCTTTTAAAAAAAAAAGGAAAATGGATAAAAGCTCAACCTCAGGGAGTGTTAGACCCATGCAATCTAATCTACAAAAAGTTTCAACTTACACCAGTCGACTGACCAGCAGCAAAAAGTCTACAGACAATAAATGCTGAAGGGGTTTTAGGGAACTGTGTACCCTCTACCTGCTGGTGAGACGTAAAGGGGTAACAGCCAATAATGAGAACAGAAAGGAGCTGTGTTTAAAAGTAAAAATGGAGGTACCATTCAATCCAGCAGGCGCACCATTGGACCTCTCACCTGAGAAGACAAGAATCGAGAAGACACAGGCCGCAAAAGCTGCAGTGCAGCCTTATTCACAATAGCCAAGAAAGTGAAGCAATCAAAATGTCCAACAAGAGGTGAATGGATAAAGAAGAAGTGGTCCATGTACACAATGGAATATTAGCCATGGAAGACAATGAACCATTGCTCTCTGAGGCACCACAAATGAGTCTGGAGATAATCACGAAACATGAGGTAAGTCGGAAAGCAAAAGACCTATATTCTATGATATCACTTATAGGCGTTATCTAATAACTGACACAAATGAACGTATTTCCACAGAGAAAGACACCCACAGACTTAGAAAACAAACTATGCTCATCTAAAAGGAAAGGTGGGGGGAATGGATAAATTAAGATTAGTGTTACTATATGTATACAAACACATATTATATACATATATCAAAAAGACCGACCATATAGCAAGGGAGGTCTGCGGAACCCTCAGTAACATTTTACATGGGAAGAGGATCTGTACTTGAATAGACATATATAATGTACAAATGAACCAGATCGTGTACACCTAGGAGAAACAATATTCTAAGCTTTACCCCAATTAAAAAAAAATTTTAAAACCAAGAAGAAATAATGAGACATAATCTTATGGGGGTTTCTCCATGCACATTCCAATGTAATTTACAACCTAGGAACACGACTTCCAGAAAGACTCTGCTGCCCTCGTACCCAGATTTGGGAATGGAGAAATGCTGCCTCCTTGAGGCCACTTCCCACAACAGCAGCTTTAAATCCATTGCCAAAGGTCACTAAATAGTCACCAAACTTGCAGTTCGGTAAATGACACCTGCTCTCTAAAAAAATTCTGGGGTGGAAAATCGACCAAAAAATTCAAAAGAGGGCAACCTTCCAAGAAGACAATTGCAAGAGTTATATTGTACTCCCAATTGTTTCCTTTTTTTAACAGAAAAGAAAACGGCAGAGAAAAATGATGAGTTTTACGAATTTTCAAAGACATGCAAACCCAAATTACAAACACCTATCAGCTCACAGCAGCCAGAAGGGCCGTTAGCATAAATGCTGCAAACAATAAATGCTGAAGCGATTGTGGAGAAATGCGTACCCTCGATTCTAAGGGGGACGTGGTAAGAGCCACTAATGAAAACACAAAGAAGGTGCTTTGAAAAGGGTAACACGGTGCTACCAGTCAATCAATCCCAACCACTGCTGGGCCTATCACCTGAGAAAATGAGAATTAAAAAGTCACAGGCTGGCAATCCTGCACTCCAGCAATATTTACCATAGCCAACACTTGGAAGCAATGAAAATGTCCATCAACCGAGGAATGCACAAAGTAGAAGTGGTCCACGTACACAGTGGAAAATTACTCCAATAAAAAATAAAAAGTAAATTTAAAAAAACCAACTAAAGTAAGGAGACATCAGCTTGTGTGGGTTTGTCTGGGCACACTCCACTCTAATTTATAACCGAGAAACACCACAGGCCGCAAGGGCTTTTCCCTAGGTACCAGGGTGGGGAACATAGAAAGGCTGCCACCCTCTGGCAGTTACCTGCAAAAGCAGCTTTAAAGGCTGTGCTAATGGTCATTTCATAGGAACAAGCACTGCAGAACTGTAAATGAAACCTGCCCTCAAAATGTCTTGAGGGAGGTAATGGCCAAAACATTTCAAAATGTGACACATACTTTAAGAGAACACTTTGAAGAACTAAGGGGTAATCACAGCTTGCAAAATACAAAGGACATGCCTTAAAGCTCAATTTCAACGCAGTATGAGACACGTGCGAATTCAACCACAAAAAGGTATCAGCTCACCCTTGTCAGAATAACCATCTTTCAGAAAACTACAAACAATAAATGCTGAAGGTGTTGTGGAGAAATGCACACCCTCAACTTCGAGTGGGACATAACTTGGAAACCGCCACGAATGAGAACAGAACGGATGTGCCTTAAAAAGGTCAACGTTGAGCTACCATATGATCCAGCAGGCCCACTCCTCGACCTAAAATCTAAGAAGAGAGAATTGCAAAGACACAGGCAGGCAAATCTGCATGGCACAGTATTACAATAGCCAAGATATGGAAGTAACCAAAAAGTCCACCAACAGATGGGTGGACAAAGAAGAACTCCTCCATGTACAGATGGAATATTCGCTAGTGAAAAAAGTGAAACAATGCCATTTGCAGCACCATAGATGAGTCTAGACGTAATCACGCCACGTGTAGTAAGTGAGAAAGCAAAAGACACATAGCCTATCATATCACTTTTAGGAGTTACTTAAAAATTGATACCAATGAAGATATTTCCACAGAGAAAGGCAACCACAGATTCATTAAAAAACTTATGGTTCACCAAATAGAAAGGGATGAGGATTGGCTACATTACCATATTGGGGTTAACAGAGATATACAAACCATGTGAAATATATAATCACCAAAGACGTACGGAAGACCAGGAGAGAGACTACTCAACATTGTGTCATAACCTACATGGAAAAAGGACGCGAGGAAGAATAGATACACGTATATGTGTGAAAGAACCACATCTTGCACACCTAGAACAAACAAACCATTGTAATCAAATTTGCTGGGATAAAAAATCAAAAGTAAATTACAAATATGAACAAGAAGTAATGAGACATAAACTTACAGGGCTTTTTCCTGGCACATTCCATTCTAATTTACAACCTAGAACACCACTTCCATTAAGGCTCTGTTTCCCCAGTAACCAAATTTGGTAAAGGAGAAATGCTGCCACCTTCTGACCTTTCCCTGCAGGAGCAGCTTTAAACTCACAGCTAATGGTCACTTAACATTCCCAAGGACTCAGGGCTGTAAAGGACACCTGCCCTAAAAAATTGTGCTGAAGTAGGGAATGGACAAAAAAATTCAAAACAGGCAAAGGTTTCAAGAAGAGAGTATGAAGAGTTAAGTTTTACTCACGCTCTTTTAAAAAAAAAAGGAAAATGGATAAAAGCTCAACCTCAGGGAGTGTTAGACCCATGCAATCTAATCTACAAAAAGTTTCAACTTACACCAGTCGACTGACCAGCAGCAAAAAGTCTACAGACAATAAATGCTGAAGGGGTTTTAGGGAACTGTGTACCCTCTACCTGCTGGTGAGACGTAAAGGGGTAACAGCCAATAATGAGAACAGAAAGGAGCTGTGTTTAAAAGTAAAAATGGAGGTACCATTCAATCCAGCAGGCGCACCATTGGACCTCTCACCTGAGAAGACAAGAATCGAGAAGACACAGGCCGCAAAAGCTGCAGTGCAGCCTTATTCACAATAGCCAAGAAAGTGAAGCAATCAAAATGTCCAACAAGAGGTGAATGGATAAAGAAGAAGTGGTCCATGTACACAATGGAATATTAGCCATGGAAGACAATGAACCATTGCTCTCTGAGGCACCACAAATGAGTCTGGAGATAATCACGAAACATGAGGTAAGTCGGAAAGCAAAAGACCTATATTCTATGATATCACTTATAGGCGTTATCTAATAACTGACACAAATGAACGTATTTCCACAGAGAAAGACACCCACAGACTTAGAAAACAAACTATGCTCATCTAAAAGGAAAGGTGGGGGGAATGGATAAATTAAGATTAGTGTTACTATATGTATACAAACACATATTATATACATATATCAAAAAGACCGACCATATAGCAAGGGAGGTCTGCGGAACCCTCAGTAACATTTTACATGGGAAGAGGATCTGTACTTGAATAGACATATATAATGTACAAATGAACCAGATCGTGTACACCTAGGAGAAACAATATTCTAAGCTTTACCCCAATTAAAAAAAAATTTTAAAACCAAGAAGAAATAATGAGACATAATCTTATGGGGGTTTCTCCATGCACATTCCAATGTAATTTACAACCTAGGAACACGACTTCCAGAAAGACTCTGCTGCCCTCGTACCCAGATTTGGGAATGGAGAAATGCTGCCTCCTTGAGGCCACTTCCCACAACAGCAGCTTTAAATCCATTGCCAAAGGTCACTAAATAGTCACCAAACTTGCAGTTCGGTAAATGACACCTGCTCTCTAAAAAAATTCTGGGGTGGAAAATCGACCAAAAAATTCAAAAGAGGGCAACCTTCCAAGAAGACAATTGCAAGAGTTATATTGTACTCCCAATTGTTTCCTTTTTTTAACAGAAAAGAAAACGGCAGAGAAAAATGATGAGTTTTACGAATTTTCAAAGACATGCAAACCCAAATTACAAACACCTATCAGCTCACAGCAGCCAGAAGGGCCGTTAGCATAAATGCTGCAAACAATAAATGCTGAAGCGATTGTGGAGAAATGCGTACCCTCGATTCTAAGGGGGACGTGGTAAGAGCCACTAATGAAAACACAAAGAAGGTGCTTTGAAAAGGGTAACACGGTGCTACCAGTCAATCAATCCCAACCACTGCTGGGCCTATCACCTGAGAAAATGAGAATTAAAAAGTCACAGGCTGGCAATCCTGCACTCCAACAATATTTACCATAGCCAACACTTGGAAGCAATGAAAATGTCCATCAACCGAGGAATGCACAAAGTAGAAGTGGTCCACGTACACAGTGGAAAATTACTCCAATAAAAAATAAAAAGTAAATTTAAAAAAACCAACAAAAGTAAGGAGACATCAGCTTGTGTGGGTTTGTCTGGGCACACTCCACTCTAATTTATAACCGAGAAACACCACAGGCCGCAAGGGCTTTTCCCTAGGTACCAGGGTGGGGAACATAGAAAGGCTGCCACCCTCTGGCAGTTACCTGCAAAAGCAGCTTTAAAGGCTGTGCTAATGGTCATTTCATAGGAACAAGTACTGCAGAACTGTAAATGAAACCTGCCCTCAAAATGTCTTGAGGGAGGTAATGGCCAAAACATTTCAAAATGTGACACATACTTTAAGAGAACACTTTGAAGAACTAAGGGGTAATCACAGCTTGCAAAATACAAAGGACATGCCTTAAAGCTCAATTTCAACGGATTATGAGGCACGTGCGATTTCAACCACAGAGAGGTATCAGCTCACACTTGTCAGAATAACCATCAGCAAGAAAACTACAAACAATAAATGCTGAAGGTGTTGTGGAGAAATGCACACCCTCAACTTCGAGTGGGACGTAACTTGGAAACCGCCACGAATGAGAACAGAACGGATGTGCCTTAAAAAGGTCAACGTTGAGCTACCATATGATCCAGCAGGCCCACTCCTCGACCGAAAATCTAAGAAGAGAGAATTGCAAAGACACAGGCAGGCAAATCTGCATGGCACAGTATTACAATAGCCAAGATATGGAAGTAACCAAAAAGTCCACCAACAGATGGGTGGACAAAGAAGAACTCCTCCATGTACAGATGGAATATTCGCTAGTGAAAAAAGTGAAACAATGCCATTTGCAGCACCATAGATGAGTCTAGACGTAATCACGCCACGTGTAGTAAGTGAGAAAGCAAAAGACACATATCCTATCATATCACTTTTAGGAGTTACTTAAAAATTGATACCAATGAAGATATTTCCACAGAGAAAGGCAACCACAGATTCATTAAAAAACTTATGGTTCACCAAATAGAAAGGGATGAGGATTGGCTACATTACCATATTGGGGTTAACAGAGATATACAAACCATGTGAAATATATAATCACCAAAGACGTACGGAAGACCAGGAGAGAGACTACTCAACATTGTGTCATAACCTACATGGAAAAAGGACGCGAGGAAGAATAGATACACGTATATGTGTGAAAGAACCACATCTTGCACACCTAGAACAAACAAACCATTGTAATCAAATTTGCTGGGATAAAAAATCAAAAGTAAATTACAAATATGAACAAGAAGTAATGAGACATAAACTTACAGGGCTTTTTCCTGGCACATTCCATTCTAATTTACAACCTAGAACACCACTTCCATTAAGGCTCTGTTTCCCCAGTAACCAAATTTGGTAAAGGAGAAATGCTGCCACCTTCTGACCTTTCCCTGCAGGAGCAGCTTTAAACTCACAGCTAATGGTCACTTAACATTCCCAAGGACTCAGGGCTGTAAAGGACACCTGCCCTAAAAAATTGTGCTGAAGTAGGGAATGGACAAAAAAATTCAAAACAGGCAAAGGTTTCAAGAAGAGAGTATGAAGAGTTAAGTTTTACTCACGCTCTTTTAAAAAAAAAAAGGAAAATGGATAAAAGCTCAACCTCAGGGAGTGTTAGACCCATGCAATCTAATCTACAAGAAGTTTCAACTTACACCAGTCGACTGACCAGCAGCAAAAAGTCTACAGACAATAAATGCTGAAGGGGTTTTAGGGAACTGTGTACCCTCTACCTGCTGGTGAGACGTAAAGGGGTAACAGCCAATAATGAGAACAGAAAGGAGCTGTGTTTAAAAGTAAAAATGGAGGTACCATTCAATCCAGCAGGCGCACCATTGGACCTCTCACCTGAGAAGACAAGAATCGAGAAGACACAGGCCGCAAAAGCTGCAGTGCAGCCTTATTCACAATAGCCAAGAAAGTGAAGCAATCAAAATGTCCAACAAGAGGTGAATGGATAAAGAAGAAGTGGTCCATGTACACAATGGAATATTAGCCATGGAAGACAATGAACCATTGCTCTCTGAGGCACCACAAATGAGTCTGGAGATAATCACGAAACATGAGGTAAGTCGGAAAGCAAAAGACCTATATTCTATGATATCACTTATAGGCGTTATCTAATAACTGACACAAATGAACGTATTTCCACAGAGAAAGACACCCACAGACTTAGAAAACAAACTATGCTCATCTAAAAGGAAAGGTGGGGGGAATGGATAAATTAAGATTAGTGTTACTATATGTATACAAACACATATTATATACATATATCAAAAAGACCGACCATATAGCAAGGGAGGTCTGCGGAACCCTCAGTAACATTTTACATGGGAAGAGGATCTGTACTTGAATAGACATATATAATGTACAAATGAACCAGATCGTGTACACCTAGGAGAAACAATATTCTAAGCTTTACCCCAATTAAAAAAAAATTTTAAAACCAAGAAGAAATAATGAGACATAATCTTATGGGGGTTTCTCCATGCACATTCCAATGTAATTTACAACCTAGGAACACGACTTCCAGAAAGACTCTGCTGCCCTCGTACCCAGATTTGGGAATGGAGAAATGCTGCCTCCTTGAGGCCACTTCCCACAACAGCAGCTTTAAATCCATTGCCAAAGGTCACTAAATAGTCACCAAACTTGCAGTTCGGTAAATGACACCTGCTCTCTAAAAAAATTCTGGGGTGGAAAATCGACCAAAAAATTCAAAAGAGGGCAACCTTCCAAGAAGACAATTGCAAGAGTTATATTGTACTCCCAATTGTTTCCTTTTTTTAACAGAAAAGAAAACGGCAGAGAAAAATGATGAGTTTTACGAATTTTCAAAGACATGCAAACCCAAATTACAAACACCTATCAGCTCACAGCAGCCAGAAGGGCCGTTAGCATAAATGCTGCAAACAATAAATGCTGAAGCGATTGTGGAGAAATGCGTACCCTCGATTCTAAGGGGGACGTGGTAAGAGCCACTAATGAAAACACAAAGAAGGTGCTTTGAAAAGGGTAACACGGTGCTACCAGTCAATCAATCCCAACCACTGCTGG
The DNA here is from genome assembly GCF_965194805.1 of Balaenoptera borealis. Classification (NCBI taxonomy): domain Eukaryota; kingdom Metazoa; phylum Chordata; class Mammalia; order Artiodactyla; family Balaenopteridae; genus Balaenoptera; species Balaenoptera borealis. The sequence goes on from NW_028122963.1 coordinate 128,852, forward strand.
GCCTATCACCTGAGAAAATGAGAATTAAAAAGTCACAGGCTGGCAATCCTGCACTCCAACAATATTTACCATAGCCAACACTTGGAAGCAATGAAAATGTCCATCAACCGAGGAATGCACAAAGTAGAAGTGGTCCACGTACACAGTGGAAAATTACTCCAATAAAAAATAAAAAGTAAATTTAAAAAAACCAACAAAAGTAAGGAGACATCAGCTTGTGTGGGTTTGTCTGGGCACACTCCACTCTAATTTATAACCGAGAAACACCACAGGCCGCAAGGGCTTTTCCCTAGGTACCAGGGTGGGGAACATAGAAAGGCTGCCACCCTCTGGCAGTTACCTGCAAAAGCAGCTTTAAAGGCTGTGCTAATGGTCATTTCATAGGAACAAGCACTGCAGAACTGTAAATGAAACCTGCCCTCAAAATGTCTTGAGGGAGGTAATGGCCAAAACATTTCAAAATGTGACACATACTTTAAGAGAACACTTTGAAGAACTAAGGGGTAATCACAGCTTGCAAAATACAAAGGACATGCCTTAAAGCTCAATTTCAACGGATTATGAGGCAGGTGCGATTTCAACCACAGAGAGGTATCAGCTCACACTTGTCAGAATAACCATCAGCAAGAAAACTACAAACAATAAATGCTGAAGGTGTTGTGGAGAAATGCACACCCTCAACTTCGAGTGGGACGTAAGTTGGAAACCGCCACGAATGAGAACAGAACGGATGTGCCTTAAAAAGGTCAACGTTGAGCTACCATATGATCCAGCAGGCCCACTCCTCGACCGAAAATCTAAGAAGAGAGAATTGCAAAGACACAGGCAGGCAAATCTGCATGGCACAGTATTACAATAGCCAAGATATGGAAGTAACCAAAAAGTCCACCAACAGATGGGTGGACAAAGAAGAACTCCTCCATGTACAGATGGAATATTCGCTAGTGAAAAAAGTGAAACAATGCCATTTGCAGCACCATAGATGAGTCTAGACGTAATCACGCCACGTGTAGTAAGTGAGAAAGCAAAAGACACATATCCTATCATATCACTTTTAGGAGTTACTTAAAAATTGATACCAATGAAGATATTTCCACAGAGAAAGGCAACCACAGATTCATTAAAAAACTTATGGTTCACCAAATAGAAAGGGATGAGGATTGGCTACATTACCATATTGGGGTTAACAGAGATATACAAACCATGTGAAATATATAATCACCAAAGACGTACGGAAGACCAGGAGAGAGACTACTCAACATTGTGTCATAACCTACATGGAAAAAGGACGCGAGGAAGAATAGATACACGTATATGTGTGAAAGAACCACATCTTGCACACCTAGAACAAACAAACCATTGTAATCAAATTTGCTGGGATAAAAAATCAAAAGTAAATTACAAATATGAACAAGAAGTAATGAGACATAAACTTACAGGGCTTTTTCCTGGCACATTCCATTCTAATTTACAACCTAGAACACCACTTCCATTAAGGCTCTGTTTCCCCAGTAACCAAATTTGGTAAAGGAGAAATGCTGCCACCTTCTGACCTTTCCCTGCAGGAGCAGCTTTAAACTCACAGCTAATGGTCACTTAACATTCCCAAGGACTCAGGGCTGTAAAGGACACCTGCCCTAAAAAATTGTGCTGAAGTAGGGAATGGACAAAAAAATTCAAAACAGGCAAAGGTTTCAAGAAGAGAGTATGAAGAGTTAAGTTTTACTCACGCTCTTTTAAAAAAAAAAGGAAAATGGATAAAAGCTCAACCTCAGGGAGTGTTAGACCCATGCAATCTAATCTACAAAAAGTTTCAACTTACACCAGTCGACTGACCAGCAGCAAAAAGTCTACAGACAATAAATGCTGAAGGGGTTTTAGGGAACTGTGTACCCTCTACCTGCTGGTGAGACGTAAAGGGGTAACAGCCAATAATGAGAACAGAAAGGAGCTGTGTTTAAAAGTAAAAATGGAGGTACCATTCAATCCAGCAGGCGCACCATTGGACCTCTCACCTGAGAAGACAAGAATCGAGAAGACACAGGCCGCAAAAGCTGCAGTGCAGCCTTATTCACAATAGCCAAGAAAGTGAAGCAATCAAAATGTCCAACAAGAGGTGAATGGATAAAGAAGAAGTGGTCCATGTACACAATGGAATATTAGCCATGGAAGACAATGAACCATTGCTCTCTGAGGCACCACAAATGAGTCTGGAGATAATCACGAAACATGAGGTAAGTCGGAAAGCAAAAGACCTATATTCTATGATATCACTTATAGGCGTTATCTAATAACTGACACAAATGAACGTATTTCCACAGAGAAAGACACCCACAGACTTAGAAAACAAACTATGCTCATCTAAAAGGAAAGGTGGGGGGAATGGATAAATTAAGATTAGTGTTACTATATGTATACAAACACATATTATATACATATATCAAAAAGACCGACCATATAGCAAGGGAGGTCTGCGGAACCCTCAGTAACATTTTACATGGGAAGAGGATCTGTACTTGAATAGACATATATAATGTACAAATGAACCAGATCGTGTACACCTAGGAGAAACAATATTCTAAGCTTTACCCCAATTAAAAAAAAATTTTAAAACCAAGAAGAAATAATGAGACATAATCTTATGGGGGTTTCTCCATGCACATTCCAATGTAATTTACAACCTAGGAACACGACTTCCAGAAAGACTCTGCTGCCCTCGTACCCAGATTTGGGAATGGAGAAATGCTGCCTCCTTGAGGCCACTTCCCACAACAGCAGCTTTAAATCCATTGCCAAAGGTCACTAAATAGTCACCAAACTTGCAGTTCGGTAAATGACACCTGCTCTCTAAAAAAATTCTGGGGTGGAAAATCGACCAAAAAATTCAAAAGAGGGCAACCTTCCAAGAAGACAATTGCAAGAGTTATATTGTACTCCCAATTGTTTCCTTTTTTTAACAGAAAAGAAAACGGCAGAGAAAAATGATGAGTTTTACGAATTTTCAAAGACATGCAAACCCAAATTACAAACACCTATCAGCTCACAGCAGCCAGAAGGGCCGTTAGCATAAATGCTGCAAACAATAAATGCTGAAGCGATTGTGGAGAAATGCGTACCCTCGATTCTAAGGGGGACGTGGTAAGAGCCACTAATGAAAACACAAAGAAGGTGCTTTGAAAAGGGTAACACGGTGCTACCAGTCAATCAATCCCAACCACTGCTGGGCCTATCACCTGAGAAAATGAGAATTAAAAAGTCACAGGCTGGCAATCCTGCACTCCAACAATATTTACCATAGCCAACACTTGGAAGCAATGAAAATGTCCATCAACCGAGGAATGCACAAAGTAGAAGTGGTCCACGTACACAGTGGAAAATTACTCCAATAAAAAATAAAAAGTAAATTTAAAAAAACCAACAAAAGTAAGGAGACATCAGCTTGTGTGGGTTTGTCTGGGCACACTCCACTCTAATTTATAACCGAGAAACACCACAGGCCGCAAGGGCTTTTCCCTAGGTACCAGGGTGGGGAACATAGAAAGGCTGCCACCCTCTGGCAGTTACCTGCAAAAGCAGCTTTAAAGGCTGTGCTAATGGTCATTTCATAGGAACAAGTACTGCAGAACTGTAAATGAAACCTGCCCTCAAAATGTCTTGAGGGAGGTAATGGCCAAAACATTTCAAAATGTGACACATACTTTAAGAGAACACTTTGAAGAACTAAGGGGTAATCACAGCTTGCAAAATACAAAGGACATGCCTTAAAGCTCAATTTCAACGGATTATGAGGCACGTGCGATTTCAACCACAGAGAGGTATCAGCTCACACTTGTCAGAATAACCATCAGCAAGAAAACTACAAACAATAAATGCTGAAGGTGTTGTGGAGAAATGCACACCCTCAACTTCGAGTGGGACGTAACTTGGAAACCGCCACGAATGAGAACAGAACGGATGTGCCTTAAAAAGGTCAACGTTGAGCTACCATATGATCCAGCAGGCCCACTCCTCGACCTAAAATCTAAGAAGAGAGAATTGCAAAGACACAGGCAGGCAAATCTGCATGGCACAGTATTACAATAGCCAAGATATGGAAGTAACCAAAAAGTCCACCAACAGATGGGTGGACAAAGAAGAACTCCTCCATGTACAGATGGAATATTCGCTAGTGAAAAAAGTGAAACAATGCCATTTGCAGCACCATAGATGAGTCTAGACGTAATCACGCCACGTGTAGTAAGTGAGAAAGCAAAAGACACATATCCTATCATATCACTTTTAGGAGTTACTTAAAAATTGATACCAATGAAGATATTTCCACAGAGAAAGGCAACCACAGATTCATTAAAAAACTTATGGTTCACCAAATAGAAAGGGATGAGGATTGGCTACATTACCATATTGGGGTTAACAGAGATATACAAACCATGTGAAATATATAATCACCAAAGACGTACGGAAGACCAGGAGAGAGACTACTCAACATTGTGTCATAACCTACATGGAAAAAGGACGCGAGGAAGAATAGATACACGTATATGTGTGAAAGAACCACATCTTGCACACCTAGAACAAACAAACCATTGTAATCAAATTTGCTGGGATAAAAAATCAAAAGTAAATTACAAATATGAACAAGAAGTAATGAGACATAAACTTACAGGGCTTTTTCCTGGCACATTCCATTCTAATTTACAACCTAGAACACCACTTCCATTAAGGCTCTGTTTCCCCAGTAACCAAATTTGGTAAAGGAGAAATGCTGCCACCTTCTGACCTTTCCCTGCAGGAGCAGCTTTAAACTCACAGCTAATGGTCACTTAACATTCCCAAGGACTCAGGGCTGTAAAGGACACCTGCCCTAAAAAATTGTGCTGAAGTAGGGAATGGACAAAAAAATTCAAAACAGGCAAAGGTTTCAAGAAGAGAGTATGAAGAGTTAAGTTTTACTCACGCTCTTTTAAAAAAAAAAGGAAAATGGATAAAAGCTCAACCTCAGGGAGTGTTAGACCCATGCAATCTAATCTACAAAAAGTTTCAACTTACACCAGTCGACTGACCAGCAGCAAAAAGTCTACAGACAATAAATGCTGAAGGGGTTTTAGGGAACTGTGTACCCTCTACCTGCTGGTGAGACGTAAAGGGGTAACAGCCAATAATGAGAACAGAAAGGAGCTGTGTTTAAAAGTAAAAATGGAGGTACCATTCAATCCAGCAGGCGCACCATTGGACCTCTCACCTGAGAAGACAAGAATCGAGAAGACACAGGCCGCAAAAGCTGCAGTGCAGCCTTATTCACAATAGCCAAGAAAGTGAAGCAATCAAAATGTCCAACAAGAGGTGAATGGATAAAGAAGAAGTGGTCCATGTACACAATGGAATATTAGCCATGGAAGACAATGAACCATTGCTCTCTGAGGCACCACAAATGAGTCTGGAGATCATCACGAAACATGAGGTAAGTCGGAAAGCAAAAGACCTATATTCTATGATATCACTTATAGGCGTTATCTAATAACTGACACAAATGAACGTATTTCCACAGAGAAAGACACCCACAGACTTAGAAAACAAACTATGCTCATCTAAAAGGAAAGGTGGGGGGAATGGATAAATTAAGATTAGTGTTACTATATGTATACAAACACATATTATATACATATATCAAAAAGACCGACCATATAGCAAGGGAGGTCTGCGGAACCCTCAGTAACATTTTACATGGGAAGAGGATCTGTACTTGAATAGACATATATAATGTACAAATGAACCAGATCGTGTACACCTAGGAGAAACAATATTCTAAGCTTTACCCCAATTAAAAAAAAATTTTAAAACCAAGAAGAAATAATGAGACATAATCTTATGGGGGTTTCTCCATGCACATTCCAATGTAATTTACAACCTAGGAACACGACTTCCAGAAAGACTCTGCTGCCCTCGTACCCAGATTTGGGAATGGAGAAATGCTGCCTCCTTGAGGCCACTTCCCACAACAGCAGCTTTAAATCCATTGCCAAAGGTCACTAAATAGTCACCAAACTTGCAGTTCGGTAAATGACACCTGCTCTCTAAAAAAATTCTGGGGTGGAAAATCGACCAAAAAATTCAAAAGAGGGCAACCTTCCAAGAAGACAATTGCAAGAGTTATATTGTACTCCCAATTGTTTCCTTTTTTTAACAGAAAAGAAAACGGCAGAGAAAAATGATGAGTTTTACGAATTTTCAAAGACATGCAAACCCAAATTACAAACACCTATCAGCTCACAGCAGCCAGAAGGGCCGTTAGCATAAATGCTGCAAACAATAAATGCTGAAGCGATTGTGGAGAAATGCGTACCCTCGATTCTAAGGGGGACGTGGTAAGAGCCACTAATGAAAACACAAAGAAGGTGCTTTGAAAAGGGTAACACGGTGCTACCAGTCAATCAATCCCAACCACTGCTGGGCCTATCACCTGAGAAAATGAGAATTAAAAAGTCACAGGCTGGCAATCCTGCACTCCAACAATATTTACCATAGCCAACACTTGGAAGCAATGAAAATGTCCATCAACCGAGGAATGCACAAAGTAGAAGTGGTCCACGTACACAGTGGAAAATTACTCCAATAAAAAATAAAAAGTAAATTTAAAAAAACCAACAAAAGTAAGGAGACATCAGCTTGTGTGGGTTTGTCTGGGCACACTCCACTCTAATTTATAACCGAGAAACACCACAGGCCGCAAGGGCTTTTCCCTAGGTACCAGGGTGGGGAACATAGAAAGGCTGCCACCCTCTGGCAGTTACCTGCAAAAGCAGCTTTAAAGGCTGTGCTAATGGTCATTTCATAGGAACAAGTACTGCAGAACTGTAAATGAAACCTGCCCTCAAAATGTCTTGAGGGAGGTAATGGCCAAAACATTTCAAAATGTGACACATACTTTAAGAGAACACTTTGAAGAACTAAGGGGTAATCACAGCTTGCAAAATACAAAGGACATGCCTTAAAGCTCAATTTCAACGGATTATGAGGCACGTGCGATTTCAACCACAGAGAGGTATCAGCTCACACTTGTCAGAATAACCATCAGCAAGAAAACTACAAACAATAAATGCTGAAGGTGTTGTGGAGAAATGCACACCCTCAACTTCGAGTGGGACGTAACTTGGAAACCGCCACGAATGAGAACAGAACGGATGTGCCTTAAAAAGGTCAACGTTGAGCTACCATATGATCCAGCAGGCCCACTCCTCGACCTAAAATCTAAGAAGAGAGAATTGCAAAGACACAGGCAGGCAAATCTGCATGGCACAGTATTACAATAGCCAAGATATGGAAGTAACCAAAAAGTCCACCAACAGATGGGTGGACAAAGAAGAACTCCTCCATGTACAGATGGAATATTCGCTAGTGAAAAAAGTGAAACAATGCCATTTGCAGCACCATAGATGAGTCTAGACGTAATCACGCCACGTGTAGTAAGTGAGAAAGCAAAAGACACATATCCTATCATATCACTTTTAGGAGTTACTTAAAAATTGATACCAATGAAGATATTTCCACAGAGAAAGGCAACCACAGATTCATTAAAAAACTTATGGTTCACCAAATAGAAAGGGATGAGGATTGGCTACATTACCATATTGGGGTTAACAGAGATATACAAACCATGTGAAATATATAATCACCAAAGACGTACGGAAGACCAGGAGAGAGACTACTCAACATTGTGTCATAACCTACATGGAAAAAGGACGCGAGGAAGAATAGATACACGTATATGTGTGAAAGAACCACATCTTGCACACCTAGAACAAACAAACCATTGTAATCAAATTTGCTGGGATAAAAAATCAAAAGTAAATTACAAATATGAACAAGAAGTAATGAGACATAAACTTACAGGGCTTTTTCCTGGCACATTCCATTCTAATTTACAACCTAGAACACCACTTCCATTAAGGCTCTGTTTCCCCAGTAACCAAATTTGGTAAAGGAGAAATGCTGCCACCTTCTGACCTTTCCCTGCAGGAGCAGCTTTAAACTCACAGCTAATGGTCACTTAACATTCCCAAGGACTCAGGGCTGTAAAGGACACCTGCCCTAAAAAATTGTGCTGAAGTAGGGAATGGACAAAAAAATTCAAAACAGGCAAATGTTTCAAGAAGAGAGTATGAAGAGTTAAGTTTTACTCACGCTCTTTTAAAAAAAAAAAGGAAAATGGATAAAAGCTCAACCTCAGGGAGTGTTAGACCCATGCAATCTAATCTACAAGAAGTTTCAACTTACACCAGTCGACTGACCAGCAGCAAAAAGTCTACAGACAATAAATGCTGAAGGGGTTTTAGGGAACTGTGTACCCTCTACCTGCTGGTGAGACGTAAAGGGGTAACAGCCAATAATGAGAACAGAAAGGAGCTGTGTTTAAAAGTAAAAATGGAGGTACCATTCAATCCAGCAGGCGCACCATTGGACCTCTCACCTGAGAAGACAAGAATCGAGAAGACACAGGCCGCAAAAGCTGCAGTGCAGCCTTATTCACAATAGCCAAGAAAGTGAAGCAATCAAAATGTCCAACAAGAGGTGAATGGATAAAGAAGAAGTGGTCCATGTACACAATGGAATATTAGCCATGGAAGACAATGAACCATTGCTCTCTGAGGCACCACAAATGAGTCTGGAGATAATCACGAAACATGAGGTAAGTCGGAAAGCAAAAGACCTATATTCTATGATATCACTTATAGGCGTTATCTAATAACTGACACAAATGAACGTATTTCCACAGAGAAAGACACCCACAGACTTAGAAAACAAACTATGCTCATCTAAAAGGAAAGGTGGGGGGAATGGATAAATTAAGATTAGTGTTACTATATGTATACAAACACATATTATATACATATATCAAAAAGACCGACCATATAGCAAGGGAGGTCTGCGGAACCCTCAGTAACATTTTACATGGGAAGAGGATCTGTACTTGAATAGACATATATAATGTACAAATGAACCAGATCGTGTACACCTAGGAGAAACAATATTCTAAGCTTTACCCCAATTAAAAAAAAATTTTAAAACCAAGAAGAAATAATGAGACATAATCTTATGGGGGTTTCTCCATGCACATTCCAATGTAATTTACAACCTAGGAACACGACTTCCAGAAAGACTCTGCTGCCCTCGTACCCAGATTTGGGAATGGAGAAATGCTGCCTCCTTGAGGCCACTTCCCACAACAGCAGCTTTAAATCCATTGCCAAAGGTCACTAAATAGTCACCAAACTTGCAGTTCGGTAAATGACACCTGCTCTCTAAAAAAATTCTGGGGTGGAAAATCGACCAAAAAATTCAAAAGAGGGCAACCTTCCAAGAAGACAATTGCAAGAGTTATATTGTACTCCCAATTGTTTCCTTTTTTTAAGAGAAAAGAAAACGGCAGAGAAAAATGATGAGTTTTACGAATTTTCAAAGACATGCAAACCCAAATTACAAACACCTATCAGCTCACAGCAGCCAGAAGGGCCGTTAGCATAAATGCTGCAAACAATAAATGCTGAAGCGATTGTGGAGAAATGCGTACCCTCGATTCTAAGGGGGACGTGGTAAGAGCCACTAATGAAAACACAAAGAAGGTGCTTTGAAAAGGGTAACACGGTGCTACCAGTCAATCAATCCCAACCACTGCTGGGCCTATCACCTGAGAAAATGAGAATTAAAAAGTCACAGGCTGGCAATCCTGCACTCCAACAATATTTACCATAGCCAACACTTGGAAGCAATGAAAATGTCCATCAACCGAGGAATGCACAAAGTAGAAGTGGTCCACGTACACAGTGGAAAATTACTCCAATAAAAAATAAAAAGTAAATTTAAAAAAACCAACAAAAGTAAGGAGACATCAGCTTGTGTGGGTTTGTCTGGGCACACTCCACTCTAATTTATAACCGAGAAACACCACAGGCCGCAAGGGCTTTTCCCTAGGTACCAGGGTGGGGAACATAGAAAGGCTGCCACCCTCTGGCAGTTACCTGCAAAAGCAGCTTTAAAGGCTGTGCTAATGGTCATTTCATAGGAACAAGTACTGCAGAACTGTAAATGAAACCTGCCCTCAAAATGTCTTGAGGGAGGTAATGGCCAAAACATTTCAAAATGTGACACATACTTTAAGAGAACACTTTGAAGAACTAAGGGGTAATCACAGCTTGCAAAATACAAAGGACATGCCTTAAAGCTCAATTTCAACGGATTATGAGGCACGTGCGATTTCAACCACAGAGAGGTATCAGCTCACACTTGTCAGAATAACCATCAGCAAGAAAACTACAAACAATAAATGCTGAAGGTGTTGTGGAGAAATGCACACCCTCAACTTCGAGTGGGACGTAACTTGGAAACCGCCACGAATGAGAACAGAACGGATGTGCCTTAAAAAGGTCAACGTTGAGCTACCATATGATCCAGCAGGCCCACTCCTCGACCTAAAATCTAAGAAGAGAGAATTGCAAAGACACAGGCAGGCAAATCTGCATGGCACAGTATTACAATAGCCAAGATATGGAAGTAACCAAAAAGTCCACCAACAGATGGGTGGACAAAGAAGAACTCCTCCATGTACAGATGGAATATTCGCTAGTGAAAAAAGTGAAACAATGCCATTTGCAGCACCATAGATGAGTCTAGACGTAATCACGCCACGTGTAGTAAGTGAGAAAGCAAAAGACACATATCCTATCATATCACTTTTAGGAGTTACTTAAAAATTGATACCAATGAAGATATTTCCACAGAGAAAGGCAACCACAGATTCATTAAAAAACTTATGGTTCACCAAATAGAAAGGGATGAGGATTGGCTACATTACCATATTGGGGTTAACAGAGATATACAAACCATGTGAAATATATAATCACCAAAGACGTACGGAAGACCAGGAGAGAGACTACTCAACATTGTGTCATAACCTACATGGAAAAAGGACGCGAGGAAGAATAGATACACGTATATGTGTGAAAGAACCACATCTTGCACACCTAGAACAAACAAACCATTGTAATCAAATTTGCTGGGATAAAAAATCAAAAGTAAATTACAAATATGAACAAGAAGTAATGAGACATAAACTTACAGGGCTTTTTCCTGGCACATTCCATTCTAATTTACAACCTAGAACACCACTTCCATTAAGGCTCTGTTTCCCCAGTAACCAAATTTGGTAAAGGAGAAATGCTGCCACCTTCTGACCTTTCCCTGCAGGAGCAGCTTTAAACTCACAGCTAATGGTCACTTAACATTCCCAAGGACTCAGGGCTGTAAAGGACACCTGCCCTAAAAAATTGTGCTGAAGTAGGGAATGGACAAAAAAATTCAAAACAGGCAAAGGTTTCAAGAAGAGAGTATGAAGAGTTAAGTTTTACTCACGCTCTTTTAAAAAAAAAAGGAAAATGGATAAAAGCTCAACCTCAGGGAGTGTTAGACCCATGCAATCTAATCTACAAAAAGTTTCAACTTACACCAGTCGACTGACCAGCAGCAAAAAGTCTACAGACAATAAATGCTGAAGGGGTTTTAGGGAACTGTGTACCCTCTACCTGCTGGTGAGACGTAAAGGGGTAACAGCCAATAATGAGAACAGAAAGGAGCTGTGTTTAAAAGTAAAAATGGAGGTACCATTCAATCCAGCAGGCGCACCATTGGACCTCTCACCTGAGAAGACAAGAATCGAGAAGACACAGGCCGCAAAAGCTGCAGTGCAGCCTTATTCACAATAGCCAAGAAAGTGAAGCAATCAAAATGTCCAACAAGAGGTGAATGGATAAAGAAGAAGTGGTCCATGTACACAATGGAATATTAGCCATGGAAGACAATGAACCATTGCTCTCTGAGGCACCACAAATGAGTCTGGAGATCATCACGAAACATGAGGTAAGTCGGAAAGCAAAAGACCTATATTCTATGATATCACTTATAGGCGTTATCTAATAACTGACACAAATGAACGTATTTCCACAGAGAAAGACACCCACAGACTTAGAAAACAAACTATGCTCATCTAAAAGGAAAGGTGGGGGGAATGGATAAATTAAGATTAGTGTTACTATATGTATACAAACACATATTATATACATATATCAAAAAGACCGACCATATAGCAAGGGAGGTCTGCGGAACCCTCAGTAACATTTTACATGGGAAGAGGATCTGTACTTGAATAGACATATATAATGTACAAATGAACCAGATCGTGTACACCTAGGAGAAACAATATTCTAAGCTTTACCCCAATTAAAAAAAAAATTTAAAACCAAGAAGAAATAATGAGACATAATCTTATGGGGGTTTCTCCATGCACATTCCAATGTAATTTACAACCTAGGAACACGACTTCCAGAAAGACTCTGCTGCCCTCGTACCCAGATTTGGGAATGGAGAAATGCTGCCTCCTTGAGGCCACTTCCCACAACAGCAGCTTTAAATCCATTGCCAAAGGTCACTAAATAGTCACCAAACTTGCAGTTCGGTAAATGACACCTGCTCTCTAAAAAAATTCTGGGGTGGAAAATCGACCAAAAAATTCAAAAGAGGGCAACCTTCCAAGAAGACAATTGCAAGAGTTATATTGTACTCCCAATTGTTTCCTTTTTTTAACAGAAAAGAAAACGGCAGAGAAAAATGATGAGTTTTACGAATTTTCAAAGACATGCAAACCCAAATTACAAACACCTATCAGCTCACAGCAGCCAGAAGGGCCGTTAGCATAAATGCTGCAAACAATAAATGCTGAAGCGATTGTGGAGAAATGCGTACCCTCGATTCTAAGGGGGACGTGGTAAGAGCCACTAATGAAAACACAAAGAAGGTGCTTTGAAAAGGGTAACACGGTGCTACCAGTCAATCAATCCCAACCACTGCTGGGCCTATCACCTGAGAAAATGAGAATTAAAAAGTCACAGGCTGGCAATCCTGCACTCCAGCAATATTTACCATAGCCAACACTTGGAAGCAATGAAAATGTCCATCAACCGAGGAATGCACAAAGTAGAAGTGGTCCACGTACACAGTGGAAAATTACTCCAATAAAAAATAAAAAGTAAATTTAAAAAAACCAACTAAAGTAAGGAGACATCAGCTTGTGTGGGTTTGTCTGGGCACACTCCACTCTAATTTATAACCGAGAAACACCACAGGCCGCAAGGGCTTTTCCCTAGGTACCAGGGTGGGGAACATAGAAAGGCTGCCACCCTCTGGCAGTTACCTGCAAAAGCAGCTTTAAAGGCTGTGCTAATGGTCATTTCATAGGAACAAGCACTGCAGAACTGTAAATGAAACCTGCCCTCAAAATGTCTTGAGGGAGGTAATGGCCAAAACATTTCAAAATGTGACACATACTTTAAGAGAACACTTTGAAGAACTAAGGGGTAATCACAGCTTGCAAAATACAAAGGACATGCCTTAAAGCTCAATTTCAACGCAGTATGAGACACGTGCGAATTCAACCACAAAAAGGTATCAGCTCACCCTTGTCAGAATAACCATCTTTCAGAAAACTACAAACAATAAATGCTGAAGGTGTTGTGGAGAAATGCACACCCTCAACTTCGAGTGGGACATAACTTGGAAACCGCCACGAATGAGAACAGAACGGATGTGCCTTAAAAAGGTCAACGTTGAGCTACCATATGATCCAGCAGGCCCACTCCTCGACCTAAAATCTAAGAAGAGAGAATTGCAAAGACACAGGCAGGCAAATCTGCATGGCACAGTATTACAATAGCCAAGATATGGAAGTAACCAAAAAGTCCACCAACAGATGGGTGGACAAAGAAGAACTCCTCCATGTACAGATGGAATATTCGCTAGTGAAAAAAGTGAAACAATGCCATTTGCAGCACCATAGATGAGTCTAGACGTAATCACGCCACGTGTAGTAAGTGAGAAAGCAAAAGACACATAGCCTATCATATCACTTTTAGGAGTTACTTAAAAATTGATACCAATGAAGATATTTCCACAGAGAAAGGCAACCACAGATTCATTAAAAAACTTATGGTTCACCAAATAGAAAGGGATGAGGATTGGCTACATTACCATATTGGGGTTAACAGAGATATACAAACCATGTGAAATATATAATCACCAAAGACGTACGGAAGACCAGGAGAGAGACTACTCAACATTGTGTCATAACCTACATGGAAAAAGGACGCGAGGAAGAATAGATACACGTATATGTGTGAAAGAACCACATCTTGCACACCTAGAACAAACAAACCATTGTAATCAAATTTGCTGGGATAAAAAATCAAAAGTAAATTACAAATATGAACAAGAAGTAATGAGACATAAACTTACAGGGCTTTTTCCTGGCACATTCCATTCTAATTTACAACCTAGAACACCACTTCCATTAAGGCTCTGTTTCCCCAGTAACCAAATTTGGTAAAGGAGAAATGCTGCCACCTTCTGACCTTTCCCTGCAGGAGCAGCTTTAAACTCACAGCTAATGGTCACTTAACATTCCCAAGGACTCAGGGCTGTAAAGGACACCTGCCCTAAAAAATTGTGCTGAAGTAGGGAATGGACAAAAAAATTCAAAACAGGCAAAGGTTTCAAGAAGAGAGTATGAAGAGTTAAGTTTTACTCACGCTCTTTTAAAAAAAAAAGGAAAATGGATAAAAGCTCAACCTCAGGGAGTGTTAGACCCATGCAATCTAATCTACAAAAAGTTTCAACTTACACCAGTCGACTGACCAGCAGCAAAAAGTCTACAGACAATAAATGCTGAAGGGGTTTTAGGGAACTGTGTACCCTCTACCTGCTGGTGAGACGTAAAGGGGTAACAGCCAATAATGAGAACAGAAAGGAGCTGTGTTTAAAAGTAAAAATGGAGGTACCATTCAATCCAGCAGGCGCACCATTGGACCTCTCACCTGAGAAGACAAGAATCGAGAAGACACAGGCCGCAAAAGCTGCAGTGCAGCCTTATTCACAATAGCCAAGAAAGTGAAGCAATCAAAATGTCCAACAAGAGGTGAATGGATAAAGAAGAAGTGGTCCATGTACACAATGGAATATTAGCCATGGAAGACAATGAACCATTGCTCTCTGAGGCACCACAAATGAGTCTGGAGATAATCACGAAACATGAGGTAAGTCGGAAAGCAAAAGACCTATATTCTATGATATCACTTATAGGCGTTATCTAATAACTGACACAAATGAACGTATTTCCACAGAGAAAGACACCCACAGACTTAGAAAACAAACTATGCTCATCTAAAAGGAAAGGTGGGGGGAATGGATAAATTAAGATTAGTGTTACTATATGTATACAAACACATATTATATACATATATCAAAAAGACCGACCATATAGCAAGGGAGGTCTGCGGAACCCTCAGTAACATTTTACATGGGAAGAGGATCTGTACTTGAATAGACATATATAATGTACAAATGAACCAGATCGTGTACACCTAGGAGAAACAATATTCTAAGCTTTACCCCAATTAAAAAAAAATTTTAAAACCAAGAAGAAATAATGAGACATAATCTTATGGGGGTTTCTCCATGCACATTCCAATGTAATTTACAACCTAGGAACACGACTTCCAGAAAGACTCTGCTGCCCTCGTACCCAGATTTGGGAATGGAGAAATGCTGCCTCCTTGAGGCCACTTCCCACAACAGCAGCTTTAAATCCATTGCCAAAGGTCACTAAATAGTCACCAAACTTGCAGTTCGGTAAATGACACCTGCTCTCTAAAAAAATTCTGGGGTGGAAAATCGACCAAAAAATTCAAAAGAGGGCAACCTTCCAAGAAGACAATTGCAAGAGTTATATTGTACTCCCAATTGTTTCCTTTTTTTAAGAGAAAAGAAAACGGCAGAGAAAAATGATGAGTTTTACGAATTTTCAAAGACATGCAAACCCAAATTACAAACACCTATCAGCTCACAGCAGCCAGAAGGGCCGTTAGCATAAATGCTGCAAACAATAAATGCTGAAGCGATTGTGGAGAAATGCGTACCCTCGATTCTAAGGGGGACGTGGTAAGAGCCACTAATGAAAACACAAAGAAGGTGCTTTGAAAAGGGTAACACGGTGCTACCAGTCAATCAATCCCAACCACTGCTGGGCCTATCACCTGAGAAAATGAGAATTAAAAAGTCACAGGCTGGCAATCCTGCACTCCAACAATATTTACCATAGCCAACACTTGGAAGCAATGAAAATGTCCATCAACCGAGGAATGCACAAAGTAGAAGTGGTCCACGTACACAGTGGAAAATTACTCCAATAAAAAATAAAAAGTAAATTTAAAAAAACCAACAAAAGTAAGGAGACATCAGCTTGTGTGGGTTTGTCTGGGCACACTCCACTCTAATTTATAACCGAGAAACACCACAGGCCGCAAGGGCTTTTCCCTAGGTACCAGGGTGGGGAACATAGAAAGGCTGCCACCCTCTGGCAGTTACCTGCAAAAGCAGCTTTAAAGGCTGTGCTAATGGTCATTTCATAGGAACAAGTACTGCAGAACTGTAAATGAAACCTGCCCTCAAAATGTCTTGAGGGAGGTAATGGCCAAAACATTTCAAAATGTGACACATACTTTAAGAGAACACTTTGAAGAACTAAGGGGTAATCACAGCTTGCAAAATACAAAGGACATGCCTTAAAGCTCAATTTCAACGGATTATGAGGCACGTGCGATTTCAACCACAGAGAGGTATCAGCTCACACTTGTCAGAATAACCATCAGCAAGAAAACTACAAACAATAAATGCTGAAGGTGTTGTGGAGAAATGCACACCCTCAACTTCGAGTGGGACGTAACTTGGAAACCGCCACGAATGAGAACAGAACGGATGTGCCTTAAAAAGGTCAACGTTGAGCTACCATATGATCCAGCAGGCCCACTCCTCGACCTAAAATCTAAGAAGAGAGAATTGCAAAGACACAGGCAGGCAAATCTGCATGGCACAGTATTACAATAGCCAAGATATGGAAGTAACCAAAAAGTCCACCAACAGATGGGTGGACAAAGAAGAACTCCTCCATGTACAGATGGAATATTCGCTAGTGAAAAAAGTGAAACAATGCCATTTGCAGCACCATAGATGAGTCTAGACGTAATCACGCCACGTGTAGTAAGTGAGAAAGCAAAAGACACATATCCTATCATATCACTTTTAGGAGTTACTTAAAAATTGATACCAATGAAGATATTTCCACAGAGAAAGGCAACCACAGATTCATTAAAAAACTTATGGTTCACCAAATAGAAAGGGATGAGGATTGGCTACATTACCATATTGGGGTTAACAGAGATATACAAACCATGTGAAATATATAATCACCAAAGACGTACGGAAGACCAGGAGAGAGACTACTCAACATTGTGTCATAACCTACATGGAAAAAGGACGCGAGGAAGAATAGATACACGTATATGTGTGAAAGAACCACATCTTGCACACCTAGAACAAACAAACCATTGTAATCAAATTTGCTGGGATAAAAAATCAAAAGTAAATTACAAATATGAACAAGAAGTAATGAGACATAAACTTACAGGGCTTTTTCCTGGCACATTCCATTCTAATTTACAACCTAGAACACCACTTCCATTAAGGCTCTGTTTCCCCAGTAACCAAATTTGGTAAAGGAGAAATGCTGCCACCTTCTGACCTTTCCCTGCAGGAGCAGCTTTAAACTCACAGCTAATGGTCACTTAACATTCCCAAGGACTCAGGGCTGTAAAGGACACCTGCCCTAAAAAATTGTGCTGAAGTAGGGAATGGACAAAAAAATTCAAAACAGGCAAAGGTTTCAAGAAGAGAGTATGAAGAGTTAAGTTTTACTCACGCTCTTTTAAAAAAAAAAGGAAAATGGATAAAAGCTCAACCTCAGGGAGTGTTAGACCCATGCAATCTAATCTACAAAAAGTTTCAACTTACACCAGTCGACTGACCAGCAGCAAAAAGTCTACAGACAATAAATGCTGAAGGGGTTTTAGGGAACTGTGTACCCTCTACCTGCTGGTGAGACGTAAAGGGGTAACAGCCAATAATGAGAACAGAAAGGAGCTGTGTTTAAAAGTAAAAATGGAGGTACCATTCAATCCAGCAGGCGCACCATTGGACCTCTCACCTGAGAAGACAAGAATCGAGAAGACACAGGCCGCAAAAGCTGCAGTGCAGCCTTATTCACAATAGCCAAGAAAGTGAAGCAATCAAAATGTCCAACAAGAGGTGAATGGATAAAGAAGAAGTGGTCCATGTACACAATGGAATATTAGCCATGGAAGACAATGAACCATTGCTCTCTGAGGCACCACAAATGAGTCTGGAGATCATCACGAAACATGAGGTAAGTCGGAAAGCAAAAGACCTATATTCTATGATATCACTTATAGGCGTTATCTAATAACTGACACAAATGAACGTATTTCCACAGAGAAAGACACCCACAGACTTAGAAAACAAACTATGCTCATCTAAAAGGAAAGGTGGGGGGAATGGATAAATTAAGATTAGTGTTACTATATGTATACAAACACATATTATATACATATATCAAAAAGACCGACCATATAGCAAGGGAGGTCTGCGGAACCCTCAGTAACATTTTACATGGGAAGAGGATCTGTACTTGAATAGACATATATAATGTACAAATGAACCAGATCGTGTACACCTAGGAGAAACAATATTCTAAGCTTTACCCCAATTAAAAAAAAAATTTAAAACCAAGAAGAAATAATGAGACATAATCTTATGGGGGTTTCTCCATGCACATTCCAATGTAATTTACAACCTAGGAACACGACTTCCAGAAAGACTCTGCTGCCCTCGTACCCAGATTTGGGAATGGAGAAATGCTGCCTCCTTGAGGCCACTTCCCACAACAGCAGCTTTAAATCCATTGCCAAAGGTCACTAAATAGTCACCAAACTTGCAGTTCGGTAAATGACACCTGCTCTCTAAAAAAATTCTGGGGTGGAAAATCGACCAAAAAATTCAAAAGAGGGCAACCTTCCAAGAAGACAATTGCAAGAGTTATATTGTACTCCCAATTGTTTCCTTTTTTTAACAGAAAAGAAAACGGCAGAGAAAAATGATGAGTTTTACGAATTTTCAAAGACATGCAAACCCAAATTACAAACACCTATCAGCTCACAGCAGCCAGAAGGGCCGTTAGCATAAATGCTGCAAACAATAAATGCTGAAGCGATTGTGGAGAAATGCGTACCCTCGATTCTAAGGGGGACGTGGTAAGAGCCACTAATGAAAACACAAAGAAGGTGCTTTGAAAAGGGTAACACGGTGCTACCAGTCAATCAATCCCAACCACTGCTGGGCCTATCACCTGAGAAAATGAGAATTAAAAAGTCACAGGCTGGCAATCCTGCACTCCAGCAATATTTACCATAGCCAACACTTGGAAGCAATGAAAATGTCCATCAACCGAGGAATGCACAAAGTAGAAGTGGTCCACGTACACAGTGGAAAATTACTCCAATAAAAAATAAAAAGTAAATTTAAAAAAACCAACTAAAGTAAGGAGACATCAGCTTGTGTGGGTTTGTCTGGGCACACTCCACTCTAATTTATAACCGAGAAACACCACAGGCCGCAAGGGCTTTTCCCTAGGTACCAGGGTGGGGAACATAGAAAGGCTGCCACCCTCTGGCAGTTACCTGCAAAAGCAGCTTTAAAGGCTGTGCTAATGGTCATTTCATAGGAACAAGCACTGCAGAACTGTAAATGAAACCTGCCCTCAAAATGTCTTGAGGGAGGTAATGGCCAAAACATTTCAAAATGTGACACATACTTTAAGAGAACACTTTGAAGAACTAAGGGGTAATCACAGCTTGCAAAATACAAAGGACATGCCTTAAAGCTCAATTTCAACGCAGTATGAGACACGTGCGAATTCAACCACAAAAAGGTATCAGCTCACCCTTGTCAGAATAACCATCTTTCAGAAAACTACAAACAATAAATGCTGAAGGTGTTGTGGAGAAATGCACACCCTCAACTTCGAGTGGGACATAACTTGGAAACCGCCACGAATGAGAACAGAACGGATGTGCCTTAAAAAGGTCAACGTTGAGCTACCATATGATCCAGCAGGCCCACTCCTCGACCTAAAATCTAAGAAGAGAGAATTGCAAAGACACAGGCAGGCAAATCTGCATGGCACAGTATTACAATAGCCAAGATATGGAAGTAACCAAAAAGTCCACCAACAGATGGGTGGACAAAGAAGAACTCCTCCATGTACAGATGGAATATTCGCTAGTGAAAAAAGTGAAACAATGCCATTTGCAGCACCATAGATGAGTCTAGACGTAATCACGCCACGTGTAGTAAGTGAGAAAGCAAAAGACACATAGCCTATCATATCACTTTTAGGAGTTACTTAAAAATTGATACCAATGAAGATATTTCCACAGAGAAAGGCAACCACAGATTCATTAAAAAACTTATGGTTCACCAAATAGAAAGGGATGAGGATTGGCTACATTACCATATTGGGGTTAACAGAGATATACAAACCATGTGAAATATATAATCACCAAAGACGTACGGAAGACCAGGAGAGAGACTACTCAACATTGTGTCATAACCTACATGGAAAAAGGACGCGAGGAAGAATAGATACACGTATATGTGTGAAAGAACCACATCTTGCACACCTAGAACAAACAAACCATTGTAATCAAATTTGCTGGGATAAAAAATCAAAAGTAAATTACAAATATGAACAAGAAGTAATGAGACATAAACTTACAGGGCTTTTTCCTGGCACATTCCATTCTAATTTACAACCTAGAACACCACTTCCATTAAGGCTCTGTTTCCCCAGTAACCAAATTTGGTAAAGGAGAAATGCTGCCACCTTCTGACCTTTCCCTGCAGGAGCAGCTTTAAACTCACAGCTAATGGTCACTTAACATTCCCAAGGACTCAGGGCTGTAAAGGACACCTGCCCTAAAAAATTGTGCTGAAGTAGGGAATGGACAAAAAAATTCAAAACAGGCAAAGGTTTCAAGAAGAGAGTATGAAGAGTTAAGTTTTACTCACGCTCTTTTAAAAAAAAAAGGAAAATGGATAAAAGCTCAACCTCAGGGAGTGTTAGACCCATGCAATCTAATCTACAAAAAGTTTCAACTTACACCAGTCGACTGACCAGCAGCAAAAAGTCTACAGACAATAAATGCTGAAGGGGTTTTAGGGAACTGTGTACCCTCTACCTGCTGGTGAGACGTAAAGGGGTAACAGCCAATAATGAGAACAGAAAGGAGCTGTGTTTAAAAGTAAAAATGGAGGTACCATTCAATCCAGCAGGCGCACCATTGGACCTCTCACCTGAGAAGACAAGAATCGAGAAGACACAGGCCGCAAAAGCTGCAGTGCAGCCTTATTCACAATAGCCAAGAAAGTGAAGCAATCAAAATGTCCAACAAGAGGTGAATGGATAAAGAAGAAGTGGTCCATGTACACAATGGAATATTAGCCATGGAAGACAATGAACCATTGCTCTCTGAGGCACCACAAATGAGTCTGGAGATAATCACGAAACATGAGGTAAGTCGGAAAGCAAAAGACCTATATTCTATGATATCACTTATAGGCGTTATCTAATAACTGACACAAATGAACGTATTTCCACAGAGAAAGACACCCACAGACTTAGAAAACAAACTATGCTCATCTAAAAGGAAAGGTGGGGGGAATGGATAAATTAAGATTAGTGTTACTATATGTATACAAACACATATTATATACATATATCAAAAAGACCGACCATATAGCAAGGGAGGTCTGCGGAACCCTCAGTAACATTTTACATGGGAAGAGGATCTGTACTTGAATAGACATATATAATGTACAAATGAACCAGATCGTGTACACCTAGGAGAAACAATATTCTAAGCTTTACCCCAATTAAAAAAAAATTTTAAAACCAAGAAGAAATAATGAGACATAATCTTATGGGGGTTTCTCCATGCACATTCCAATGTAATTTACAACCTAGGAACACGACTTCCAGAAAGACTCTGCTGCCCTCGTACCCAGATTTGGGAATGGAGAAATGCTGCCTCCTTGAGGCCACTTCCCACAACAGCAGCTTTAAATCCATTGCCAAAGGTCACTAAATAGTCACCAAACTTGCAGTTCGGTAAATGACACCTGCTCTCTAAAAAAATTCTGGGGTGGAAAATCGACCAAAAAATTCAAAAGAGGGCAACCTTCCAAGAAGACAATTGCAAGAGTTATATTGTACTCCCAATTGTTTCCTTTTTTTAACAGAAAAGAAAACGGCAGAGAAAAATGATGAGTTTTACGAATTTTCAAAGACATGCAAACCCAAATTACAAACACCTATCAGCTCACAGCAGCCAGAAGGGCCGTTAGCATAAATGCTGCAAACAATAAATGCTGAAGCGATTGTGGAGAAATGCGTACCCTCGATTCTAAGGGGGACGTGGTAAGAGCCACTAATGAAAACACAAAGAAGGTGCTTTGAAAAGGGTAACACGGTGCTACCAGTCAATCAATCCCAACCACTGCTGGGCCTATCACCTGAGAAAATGAGAATTAAAAAGTCACAGGCTGGCAATCCTGCACTCCAACAATATTTACCATAGCCAACACTTGGAAGCAATGAAAATGTCCATCAACCGAGGAATGCACAAAGTAGAAGTGGTCCACGTACACAGTGGAAAATTACTCCAATAAAAAATAAAAAGTAAATTTAAAAAAACCAACAAAAGTAAGGAGACATCAGCTTGTGTGGGTTTGTCTGGGCACACTCCACTCTAATTTATAACCGAGAAACACCACAGGCCGCAAGGGCTTTTCCCTAGGTACCAGGGTGGGGAACATAGAAAGGCTGCCACCCTCTGGCAGTTACCTGCAAAAGCAGCTTTAAAGGCTGTGCTAATGGTCATTTCATAGGAACAAGTACTGCAGAACTGTAAATGAAACCTGCCCTCAAAATGTCTTGAGGGAGGTAATGGCCAAAACATTTCAAAATGTGACACATACTTTAAGAGAACACTTTGAAGAACTAAGGGGTAATCACAGCTTGCAAAATACAAAGGACATGCCTTAAAGCTCAATTTCAACGGATTATGAGGCACGTGCGATTTCAACCACAGAGAGGTATCAGCTCACACTTGTCAGAATAACCATCAGCAAGAAAACTACAAACAATAAATGCTGAAGGTGTTGTGGAGAAATGCACACCCTCAACTTCGAGTGGGACGTAACTTGGAAACCGCCACGAATGAGAACAGAACGGATGTGCCTTAAAAAGGTCAACGTTGAGCTACCATATGATCCAGCAGGCCCACTCCTCGACCGAAAATCTAAGAAGAGAGAATTGCAAAGACACAGGCAGGCAAATCTGCATGGCACAGTATTACAATAGCCAAGATATGGAAGTAACCAAAAAGTCCACCAACAGATGGGTGGACAAAGAAGAACTCCTCCATGTACAGATGGAATATTCGCTAGTGAAAAAAGTGAAACAATGCCATTTGCAGCACCATAGATGAGTCTAGACGTAATCACGCCACGTGTAGTAAGTGAGAAAGCAAAAGACACATATCCTATCATATCACTTTTAGGAGTTACTTAAAAATTGATACCAATGAAGATATTTCCACAGAGAAAGGCAACCACAGATTCATTAAAAAACTTATGGTTCACCAAATAGAAAGGGATGAGGATTGGCTACATTACCATATTGGGGTTAACAGAGATATACAAACCATGTGAAATATATAATCACCAAAGACGTACGGAAGACCAGGAGAGAGACTACTCAACATTGTGTCATAACCTACATGGAAAAAGGACGCGAGGAAGAATAGATACACGTATATGTGTGAAAGAACCACATCTTGCACACCTAGAACAAACAAACCATTGTAATCAAATTTGCTGGGATAAAAAATCAAAAGTAAATTACAAATATGAACAAGAAGTAATGAGACATAAACTTACAGGGCTTTTTCCTGGCACATTCCATTCTAATTTACAACCTAGAACACCACTTCCATTAAGGCTCTGTTTCCCCAGTAACCAAATTTGGTAAAGGAGAAATGCTGCCACCTTCTGACCTTTCCCTGCAGGAGCAGCTTTAAACTCACAGCTAATGGTCACTTAACATTCCCAAGGACTCAGGGCTGTAAAGGACACCTGCCCTAAAAAATTGTGCTGAAGTAGGGAATGGACAAAAAAATTCAAAACAGGCAAATGTTTCAAGAAGAGAGTATGAAGAGTTAAGTTTTACTCACGCTCTTTTAAAAAAAAAAAGGAAAATGGATAAAAGCTCAACCTCAGGGAGTGTTAGACCCATGCAATCTAATCTACAAGAAGTTTCAACTTACACCAGTCGACTGACCAGCAGCAAAAAGTCTACAGACAATAAATGCTGAAGGGGTTTTAGGGAACTGTGTACCCTCTACCTGCTGGTGAGACGTAAAGGGGTAACAGCCAATAATGAGAACAGAAAGGAGCTGTGTTTAAAAGTAAAAATGGAGGTACCATTCAATCCAGCAGGCGCACCATTGGACCTCTCACCTGAGAAGACAAGAATCGAGAAGACACAGGCCGCAAAAGCTGCAGTGCAGCCTTATTCACAATAGCCAAGAAAGTGAAGCAATCAAAATGTCCAACAAGAGGTGAATGGATAAAGAAGAAGTGGTCCATGTACACAATGGAATATTAGCCATGGAAGACAATGAACCATTGCTCTCTGAGGCACCACAAATGAGTCTGGAGATCATCACGAAACATGAGGTAAGTCGGAAAGCAAAAGACCTATATTCTATGATATCACTTATAGGCGTTATCTAATAACTGACACAAATGAACGTATTTCCACAGAGAAAGACACCCACAGACTTAGAAAACAAACTATGCTCATCTAAAAGGAAAGGTGGGGGGAATGGATAAATTAAGATTAGTGTTACTATATGTATACAAACACATATTATATACATATATCAAAAAGACCGACCATATAGCAAGGGAGGTCTGCGGAACCCTCAGTAACATTTTACATGGGAAGAGGATCTGTACTTGAATAGACATATATAATGTACAAATGAACCAGATCGTGTACACCTAGGAGAAACAATATTCTAAGCTTTACCCCAATTAAAAAAAAATTTTAAAACCAAGAAGAAATAATGAGACATAATCTTATGGGGGTTTCTCCATGCACATTCCAATGTAATTTACAACCTAGGAACACGACTTCCAGAAAGACTCTGCTGCCCTCGTACCCAGATTTGGGAATGGAGAAATGCTGCCTCCTTGAGGCCACTTCCCACAACAGCAGCTTTAAATCCATTGCCAAAGGTCACTAAATAGTCACCAAACTTGCAGTTCGGTAAATGACACCTGCTCTCTAAAAAAATTCTGGGGTGGAAAATCGACCAAAAAATTCAAAAGAGGGCAACCTTCCAAGAAGACAATTGCAAGAGTTATATTGTACTCCCAATTGTTTCCTTTTTTTAACAGAAAAGAAAACGGCAGAGAAAAATGATGAGTTTTACGAATTTTCAAAGACATGCAAACCCAAATTACAAACACCTATCAGCTCACAGCAGCCAGAAGGGCCGTTAGCATAAATGCTGCAAACAATAAATGCTGAAGCGATTGTGGAGAAATGCGTACCCTCGATTCTAAGGGGGACGTGGTAAGAGCCACTAATGAAAACACAAAGAAGGTGCTTTGAAAAGGGTAACACGGTGCTACCAGTCAATCAATCCCAACCACTGCTGGGCCTATCACCTGAGAAAATGAGAATTAAAAAGTCACAGGCTGGCAATCCTGCACTCCAACAATATTTACCATAGCCAACACTTGGAAGCAATGAAAATGTCCATCAACCGAGGAATGCACAAAGTAGAAGTGGTCCACGTACACAGTGGAAAATTACTCCAATAAAAAATAAAAAGTAAATTTAAAAAAACCAACAAAAGTAAGGAGACATCAGCTTGTGTGGGTTTGTCTGGGCACACTCCACTCTAATTTATAACCGAGAAACACCACAGGCCGCAAGGGCTTTTCCCTAGGTACCAGGGTGGGGAACATAGAAAGGCTGCCACCCTCTGGCAGTTACCTGCAAAAGCAGCTTTAAAGGCTGTGCTAATGGTCATTTCATAGGAACAAGCACTGCAGAACTGTAAATGAAACCTGCCCTCAAAATGTCTTGAGGGAGGTAATGGCCAAAACATTTCAAAATGTGACACATACTTTAAGAGAACACTTTGAAGAACTAAGGGGTAATCACAGCTTGCAAAATACAAAGGACATGCCTTAAAGCTCAATTTCAACGGATTATGAGGCACGTGCGATTTCAACCACAGAGAGGTATCAGCTCACACTTGTCAGAATAACCATCAGCAAGAAAACTACAAACAATAAATGCTGAAGGTGTTGTGGAGAAATGCACACCCTCAACTTCGAGTGGGACGTAAGTTGGAAACCGCCACGAATGAGAACAGAACGGATGTGCCTTAAAAAGGTCAACGTTGAGCTACCATATGATCCAGCAGGCCCACTCCTCGACCGAAAATCTAAGAAGAGAGAATTGCAAAGACACAGGCAGGCAAATCTGCATGGCACAGTATTACAATAGCCAAGATATGGAAGTAACCAAAAAGTCCACCAACAGATGGGTGGACAAAGAAGAACTCCTCCATGTACAGATGGAATATTCGCTAGTGAAAAAAGTGAAACAATGCCATTTGCAGCACCATAGATGAGTCTAGACGTAATCACGCCACGTGTAGTAAGTGAGAAAGCAAAAGACACATATCCTATCATATCACTTTTAGGAGTTACTTAAAAATTGATACCAATGAAGATATTTCCACAGAGAAAGGCAACCACAGATTCATTAAAAAACTTATGGTTCACCAAATAGAAAGGGATGAGGATTGGCTACATTACCATATTGGGGTTAACAGAGATATACAAACCATGTGAAATATATAATCACCAAAGACGTACGGAAGACCAGGAGAGAGACTACTCAACATTGTGTCATAACCTACATGGAAAAAGGACGCGAGGAAGAATAGATACACGTATATGTGTGAAAGAACCACATCTTGCACACCTAGAACAAACAAACCATTGTAATCAAATTTGCTGGGATAAAAAATCAAAAGTAAATTACAAATATGAACAAGAAGTAATGAGACATAAACTTACAGGGCTTTTTCCTGGCACATTCCATTCTAATTTACAACCTAGAACACCACTTCCATTAAGGCTCTGTTTCCCCAGTAACCAAATTTGGTAAAGGAGAAATGCTGCCACCTTCTGACCTTTCCCTGCAGGAGCAGCTTTAAACTCACAGCTAATGGTCACTTAACATTCCCAAGGACTCAGGGCTGTAAAGGACACCTGCCCTAAAAAATTGTGCTGAAGTAGGGAATGGACAAAAAAATTCAAAACAGGCAAAGGTTTCAAGAAGAGAGTATGAAGAGTTAAGTTTTACTCACGCTCTTTTAAAAAAAAAAGGAAAATGGATAAAAGCTCAACCTCAGGGAGTGTTAGACCCATGCAATCTAATCTACAAAAAGTTTCAACTTACACCAGTCGACTGACCAGCAGCAAAAAGTCTACAGACAATAAATGCTGAAGGGGTTTTAGGGAACTGTGTACCCTCTACCTGCTGGTGAGACGTAAAGGGGTAACAGCCAATAATGAGAACAGAAAGGAGCTGTGTTTAAAAGTAAAAATGGAGGTACCATTCAATCCAGCAGGCGCACCATTGGACCTCTCACCTGAGAAGACAAGAATCGAGAAGACACAGGCCGCAAAAGCTGCAGTGCAGCCTTATTCACAATAGCCAAGAAAGTGAAGCAATCAAAATGTCCAACAAGAGGTGAATGGATAAAGAAGAAGTGGTCCATGTACACAATGGAATATTAGCCATGGAAGACAATGAACCATTGCTCTCTGAGGCACCACAAATGAGTCTGGAGATCATCACGAAACATGAGGTAAGTCGGAAAGCAAAAGACCTATATTCTATGATATCACTTATAGGCGTTATCTAATAACTGACACAAATGAACGTATTTCCACAGAGAAAGACACCCACAGACTTAGAAAACAAACTATGCTCATCTAAAAGGAAAGGTGGGGGGAATGGATAAATTAAGATTAGTGTTACTATATGTATACAAACACATATTATATACATATATCAAAAAGACCGACCATATAGCAAGGGAGGTCTGCGGAACCCTCAGTAACATTTTACATGGGAAGAGGATCTGTACTTGAATAGACATATATAATGTACAAATGAACCAGATCGTGTACACCTAGGAGAAACAATATTCTAAGCTTTACCCCAATTAAAAAAAAAATTTAAAACCAAGAAGAAATAATGAGACATAATCTTATGGGGGTTTCTCCATGCACATTCCAATGTAATTTACAACCTAGGAACACGACTTCCAGAAAGACTCTGCTGCCCTCGTACCCAGATTTGGGAATGGAGAAATGCTGCCTCCTTGAGGCCACTTCCCACAACAGCAGCTTTAAATCCATTGCCAAAGGTCACTAAATAGTCACCAAACTTGCAGTTCGGTAAATGACACCTGCTCTCTAAAAAAATTCTGGGGTGGAAAATCGACCAAAAAATTCAAAAGAGGGCAACCTTCCAAGAAGACAATTGCAAGAGTTATATTGTACTCCCAATTGTTTCCTTTTTTTAACAGAAAAGAAAACGGCAGAGAAAAATGATGAGTTTTACGAATTTTCAAAGACATGCAAACCCAAATTACAAACACCTATCAGCTCACAGCAGCCAGAAGGGCCGTTAGCATAAATGCTGCAAACAATAAATGCTGAAGCGATTGTGGAGAAATGCGTACCCTCGATTCTAAGGGGGACGTGGTAAGAGCCACTAATGAAAACACAAAGAAGGTGCTTTGAAAAGGGTAACACGGTGCTACCAGTCAATCAATCCCAACCACTGCTGGGCCTATCACCTGAGAAAATGAGAATTAAAAAGTCACAGGCTGGCAATCCTGCACTCCAGCAATATTTACCATAGCCAACACTTGGAAGCAATGAAAATGTCCATCAACCGAGGAATGCACAAAGTAGAAGTGGTCCACGTACACAGTGGAAAATTACTCCAATAAAAAATAAAAAGTAAATTTAAAAAAACCAACTAAAGTAAGGAGACATCAGCTTGTGTGGGTTTGTCTGGGCACACTCCACTCTAATTTATAACCGAGAAACACCACAGGCCGCAAGGGCTTTTCCCTAGGTACCAGGGTGGGGAACATAGAAAGGCTGCCACCCTCTGGCAGTTACCTGCAAAAGCAGCTTTAAAGGCTGTGCTAATGGTCATTTCATAGGAACAAGCACTGCAGAACTGTAAATGAAACCTGCCCTCAAAATGTCTTGAGGGAGGTAATGGCCAAAACATTTCAAAATGTGACACATACTTTAAGAGAACACTTTGAAGAACTAAGGGGTAATCACAGCTTGCAAAATACAAAGGACATGCCTTAAAGCTCAATTTCAACGCAGTATGAGACACGTGCGAATTCAACCACAAAAAGGTATCAGCTCACCCTTGTCAGAATAACCATCTTTCAGAAAACTACAAACAATAAATGCTGAAGGTGTTGTGGAGAAATGCACACCCTCAACTTCGAGTGGGACATAACTTGGAAACCGCCACGAATGAGAACAGAACGGATGTGCCTTAAAAAGGTCAACGTTGAGCTACCATATGATCCAGCAGGCCCACTCCTCGACCTAAAATCTAAGAAGAGAGAATTGCAAAGACACAGGCAGGCAAATCTGCATGGCACAGTATTACAATAGCCAAGATATGGAAGTAACCAAAAAGTCCACCAACAGATGGGTGGACAAAGAAGAACTCCTCCATGTACAGATGGAATATTCGCTAGTGAAAAAAGTGAAACAATGCCATTTGCAGCACCATAGATGAGTCTAGACGTAATCACGCCACGTGTAGTAAGTGAGAAAGCAAAAGACACATAGCCTATCATATCACTTTTAGGAGTTACTTAAAAATTGATACCAATGAAGATATTTCCACAGAGAAAGGCAACCACAGATTCATTAAAAAACTTATGGTTCACCAAATAGAAAGGGATGAGGATTGGCTACATTACCATATTGGGGTTAACAGAGATATACAAACCATGTGAAATATATAATCACCAAAGACGTACGGAAGACCAGGAGAGAGACTACTCAACATTGTGTCATAACCTACATGGAAAAAGGACGCGAGGAAGAATAGATACACGTATATGTGTGAAAGAACCACATCTTGCACACCTAGAACAAACAAACCATTGTAATCAAATTTGCTGGGATAAAAAATCAAAAGTAAATTACAAATATGAACAAGAAGTAATGAGACATAAACTTACAGGGCTTTTTCCTGGCACATTCCATTCTAATTTACAACCTAGAACACCACTTCCATTAAGGCTCTGTTTCCCCAGTAACCAAATTTGGTAAAGGAGAAATGCTGCCACCTTCTGACCTTTCCCTGCAGGAGCAGCTTTAAACTCACAGCTAATGGTCACTTAACATTCCCAAGGACTCAGGGCTGTAAAGGACACCTGCCCTAAAAAATTGTGCTGAAGTAGGGAATGGACAAAAAAATTCAAAACAGGCAAAGGTTTCAAGAAGAGAGTATGAAGAGTTAAGTTTTACTCACGCTCTTTTAAAAAAAAAAGGAAAATGGATAAAAGCTCAACCTCAGGGAGTGTTAGACCCATGCAATCTAATCTACAAAAAGTTTCAACTTACACCAGTCGACTGACCAGCAGCAAAAAGTCTACAGACAATAAATGCTGAAGGGGTTTTAGGGAACTGTGTACCCTCTACCTGCTGGTGAGACGTAAAGGGGTAACAGCCAATAATGAGAACAGAAAGGAGCTGTGTTTAAAAGTAAAAATGGAGGTACCATTCAATCCAGCAGGCGCACCATTGGACCTCTCACCTGAGAAGACAAGAATCGAGAAGACACAGGCCGCAAAAGCTGCAGTGCAGCCTTATTCACAATAGCCAAGAAAGTGAAGCAATCAAAATGTCCAACAAGAGGTGAATGGATAAAGAAGAAGTGGTCCATGTACACAATGGAATATTAGCCATGGAAGACAATGAACCATTGCTCTCTGAGGCACCACAAATGAGTCTGGAGATAATCACGAAACATGAGGTAAGTCGGAAAGCAAAAGACCTATATTCTATGATATCACTTATAGGCGTTATCTAATAACTGACACAAATGAACGTATTTCCACAGAGAAAGACACCCACAGACTTAGAAAACAAACTATGCTCATCTAAAAGGAAAGGTGGGGGGAATGGATAAATTAAGATTAGTGTTACTATATGTATACAAACACATATTATATACATATATCAAAAAGACCGACCATATAGCAAGGGAGGTCTGCGGAACCCTCAGTAACATTTTACATGGGAAGAGGATCTGTACTTGAATAGACATATATAATGTACAAATGAACCAGATCGTGTACACCTAGGAGAAACAATATTCTAAGCTTTACCCCAATTAAAAAAAAATTTTAAAACCAAGAAGAAATAATGAGACATAATCTTATGGGGGTTTCTCCATGCACATTCCAATGTAATTTACAACCTAGGAACACGACTTCCAGAAAGACTCTGCTGCCCTCGTACCCAGATTTGGGAATGGAGAAATGCTGCCTCCTTGAGGCCACTTCCCACAACAGCAGCTTTAAATCCATTGCCAAAGGTCACTAAATAGTCACCAAACTTGCAGTTCGGTAAATGACACCTGCTCTCTAAAAAAATTCTGGGGTGGAAAATCGACCAAAAAATTCAAAAGAGGGCAACCTTCCAAGAAGACAATTGCAAGAGTTATATTGTACTCCCAATTGTTTCCTTTTTTTAACAGAAAAGAAAACGGCAGAGAAAAATGATGAGTTTTACGAATTTTCAAAGACATGCAAACCCAAATTACAAACACCTATCAGCTCACAGCAGCCAGAAGGGCCGTTAGCATAAATGCTGCAAACAATAAATGCTGAAGCGATTGTGGAGAAATGCGTACCCTCGATTCTAAGGGGGACGTGGTAAGAGCCACTAATGAAAACACAAAGAAGGTGCTTTGAAAAGGGTAACACGGTGCTACCAGTCAATCAATCCCAACCACTGCTGGGCCTATCACCTGAGAAAATGAGAATTAAAAAGTCACAGGCTGGCAATCCTGCACTCCAACAATATTTACCATAGCCAACACTTGGAAGCAATGAAAATGTCCATCAACCGAGGAATGCACAAAGTAGAAGTGGTCCACGTACACAGTGGAAAATTACTCCAATAAAAAATAAAAAGTAAATTTAAAAAAACCAACAAAAGTAAGGAGACATCAGCTTGTGTGGGTTTGTCTGGGCACACTCCACTCTAATTTATAACCGAGAAACACCACAGGCCGCAAGGGCTTTTCCCTAGGTACCAGGGTGGGGAACATAGAAAGGCTGCCACCCTCTGGCAGTTACCTGCAAAAGCAGCTTTAAAGGCTGTGCTAATGGTCATTTCATAGGAACAAGTACTGCAGAACTGTAAATGAAACCTGCCCTCAAAATGTCTTGAGGGAGGTAATGGCCAAAACATTTCAAAATGTGACACATACTTTAAGAGAACACTTTGAAGAACTAAGGGGTAATCACAGCTTGCAAAATACAAAGGACATGCCTTAAAGCTCAATTTCAACGGATTATGAGGCACGTGCGATTTCAACCACAGAGAGGTATCAGCTCACACTTGTCAGAATAACCATCAGCAAGAAAACTACAAACAATAAATGCTGAAGGTGTTGTGGAGAAATGCACACCCTCAACTTCGAGTGGGACGTAACTTGGAAACCGCCACGAATGAGAACAGAACGGATGTGCCTTAAAAAGGTCAACGTTGAGCTACCATATGATCCAGCAGGCCCACTCCTCGACCGAAAATCTAAGAAGAGAGAATTGCAAAGACACAGGCAGGCAAATCTGCATGGCACAGTATTACAATAGCCAAGATATGGAAGTAACCAAAAAGTCCACCAACAGATGGGTGGACAAAGAAGAACTCCTCCATGTACAGATGGAATATTCGCTAGTGAAAAAAGTGAAACAATGCCATTTGCAGCACCATAGATGAGTCTAGACGTAATCACGCCACGTGTAGTAAGTGAGAAAGCAAAAGACACATATCCTATCATATCACTTTTAGGAGTTACTTAAAAATTGATACCAATGAAGATATTTCCACAGAGAAAGGCAACCACAGATTCATTAAAAAACTTATGGTTCACCAAATAGAAAGGGATGAGGATTGGCTACATTACCATATTGGGGTTAACAGAGATATACAAACCATGTGAAATATATAATCACCAAAGACGTACGGAAGACCAGGAGAGAGACTACTCAACATTGTGTCATAACCTACATGGAAAAAGGACGCGAGGAAGAATAGATACACGTATATGTGTGAAAGAACCACATCTTGCACACCTAGAACAAACAAACCATTGTAATCAAATTTGCTGGGATAAAAAATCAAAAGTAAATTACAAATATGAACAAGAAGTAATGAGACATAAACTTACAGGGCTTTTTCCTGGCACATTCCATTCTAATTTACAACCTAGAACACCACTTCCATTAAGGCTCTGTTTCCCCAGTAACCAAATTTGGTAAAGGAGAAATGCTGCCACCTTCTGACCTTTCCCTGCAGGAGCAGCTTTAAACTCACAGCTAATGGTCACTTAACATTCCCAAGGACTCAGGGCTGTAAAGGACACCTGCCCTAAAAAATTGTGCTGAAGTAGGGAATGGACAAAAAAATTCAAAACAGGCAAATGTTTCAAGAAGAGAGTATGAAGAGTTAAGTTTTACTCACGCTCTTTTAAAAAAAAAAAGGAAAATGGATAAAAGCTCAACCTCAGGGAGTGTTAGACCCATGCAATCTAATCTACAAGAAGTTTCAACTTACACCAGTCGACTGACCAGCAGCAAAAAGTCTACAGACAATAAATGCTGAAGGGGTTTTAGGGAACTGTGTACCCTCTACCTGCTGGTGAGACGTAAAGGGGTAACAGCCAATAATGAGAACAGAAAGGAGCTGTGTTTAAAAGTAAAAATGGAGGTACCATTCAATCCAGCAGGCGCACCATTGGACCTCTCACCTGAGAAGACAAGAATCGAGAAGACACAGGCCGCAAAAGCTGCAGTGCAGCCTTATTCACAATAGCCAAGAAAGTGAAGCAATCAAAATGTCCAACAAGAGGTGAATGGATAAAGAAGAAGTGGTCCATGTACACAATGGAATATTAGCCATGGAAGACAATGAACCATTGCTCTCTGAGGCACCACAAATGAGTCTGGAGATCATCACGAAACATGAGGTAAGTCGGAAAGCAAAAGACCTATATTCTATGATATCACTTATAGGCGTTATCTAATAACTGACACAAATGAACGTATTTCCACAGAGAAAGACACCCACAGACTTAGAAAACAAACTATGCTCATCTAAAAGGAAAGGTGGGGGGAATGGATAAATTAAGATTAGTGTTACTATATGTATACAAACACATATTATATACATATATCAAAAAGACCGACCATATAGCAAGGGAGGTCTGCGGAACCCTCAGTAACATTTTACATGGGAAGAGGATCTGTACTTGAATAGACATATATAATGTACAAATGAACCAGATCGTGTACACCTAGGAGAAACAATATTCTAAGCTTTACCCCAATTAAAAAAAAATTTTAAAACCAAGAAGAAATAATGAGACATAATCTTATGGGGGTTTCTCCATGCACATTCCAATGTAATTTACAACCTAGGAACACGACTTCCAGAAAGACTCTGCTGCCCTCGTACCCAGATTTGGGAATGGAGAAATGCTGCCTCCTTGAGGCCACTTCCCACAACAGCAGCTTTAAATCCATTGCCAAAGGTCACTAAATAGTCACCAAACTTGCAGTTCGGTAAATGACACCTGCTCTCTAAAAAAATTCTGGGGTGGAAAATCGACCAAAAAATTCAAAAGAGGGCAACCTTCCAAGAAGACAATTGCAAGAGTTATATTGTACTCCCAATTGTTTCCTTTTTTTAACAGAAAAGAAAACGGCAGAGAAAAATGATGAGTTTTACGAATTTTCAAAGACATGCAAACCCAAATTACAAACACCTATCAGCTCACAGCAGCCAGAAGGGCCGTTAGCATAAATGCTGCAAACAATAAATGCTGAAGCGATTGTGGAGAAATGCGTACCCTCGATTCTAAGGGGGACGTGGTAAGAGCCACTAATGAAAACACAAAGAAGGTGCTTTGAAAAGGGTAACACGGTGCTACCAGTCAATCAATCCCAACCACTGCTGGGCCTATCACCTGAGAAAATGAGAATTAAAAAGTCACAGGCTGGCAATCCTGCACTCCAACAATATTTACCATAGCCAACACTTGGAAGCAATGAAAATGTCCATCAACCGAGGAATGCACAAAGTAGAAGTGGTCCACGTACACAGTGGAAAATTACTCCAATAAAAAATAAAAAGTAAATTTAAAAAAACCAACAAAAGTAAGGAGACATCAGCTTGTGTGGGTTTGTCTGGGCACACTCCACTCTAATTTATAACCGAGAAACACCACAGGCCGCAAGGGCTTTTCCCTAGGTACCAGGGTGGGGAACATAGAAAGGCTGCCACCCTCTGGCAGTTACCTGCAAAAGCAGCTTTAAAGGCTGTGCTAATGGTCATTTCATAGGAACAAGCACTGCAGAACTGTAAATGAAACCTGCCCTCAAAATGTCTTGAGGGAGGTAATGGCCAAAACATTTCAAAATGTGACACATACTTTAAGAGAACACTTTGAAGAACTAAGGGGTAATCACAGCTTGCAAAATACAAAGGACATGCCTTAAAGCTCAATTTCAACGGATTATGAGGCACGTGCGATTTCAACCACAGAGAGGTATCAGCTCACACTTGTCAGAATAACCATCAGCAAGAAAACTACAAACAATAAATGCTGAAGGTGTTGTGGAGAAATGCACACCCTCAACTTCGAGTGGGACGTAAGTTGGAAACCGCCACGAATGAGAACAGAACGGATGTGCCTTAAAAAGGTCAACGTTGAGCTACCATATGATCCAGCAGGCCCACTCCTCGACCGAAAATCTAAGAAGAGAGAATTGCAAAGACACAGGCAGGCAAATCTGCATGGCACAGTATTACAATAGCCAAGATATGGAAGTAACCAAAAAGTCCACCAACAGATGGGTGGACAAAGAAGAACTCCTCCATGTACAGATGGAATATTCGCTAGTGAAAAAAGTGAAACAATGCCATTTGCAGCACCATAGATGAGTCTAGACGTAATCACGCCACGTGTAGTAAGTGAGAAAGCAAAAGACACATATCCTATCATATCACTTTTAGGAGTTACTTAAAAATTGATACCAATGAAGATATTTCCACAGAGAAAGGCAACCACAGATTCATTAAAAAACTTATGGTTCACCAAATAGAAAGGGATGAGGATTGGCTACATTACCATATTGGGGTTAACAGAGATATACAAACCATGTGAAATATATAATCACCAAAGACGTACGGAAGACCAGGAGAGAGACTACTCAACATTGTGTCATAACCTACATGGAAAAAGGACGCGAGGAAGAATAGATAGACGTATATGTGTGAAAGAACCACATCTTGCACACCTAGAACAAACAAACCATTGTAATCAAATTTGCTGGGATAAAAAATCAAAAGTAAATTACAAATATGAACAAGAAGTAATGAGACATAAACTTACAGGGCTTTTTCCTGGCACATTCCATTCTAATTTACAACCTAGAACACCACTTCCATTAAGGCTCTGTTTCCCCAGTAACCAAATTTGGTAAAGGAGAAATGCTGCCACCTTCTGACCTTTCCCTGCAGGAGCAGCTTTAAACTCACAGCTAATGGTCACTTAACATTCCCAAGGACTCAGGGCTGTAAAGGACACCTGCCCTAAAAAATTGTGCTGAAGTAGGGAATGGACAAAAAAATTCAAAACAGGCAAAGGTTTCAAGAAGAGAGTACGAAGAGTTAAGTTTTACTCACGCTCTTTTAAAAAAAAAAGGAAAATGGATAAAAGCTCAACCTCAGGGAGTGTTAGACCCATGCAATCTAATCTACAAAAAGTTTCAACTTACACCAGTCGACTGACCAGCAGCAAAAAGTCTACAGACAATAAATGCTGAAGGGGTTTTAGGGAACTGTGTACCCTCTACCTGCTGGTGAGACGTAAAGGGGTAACAGCCAATAATGAGAACAGAAAGGAGCTGTGTTTAAAAGTAAAAATGGAGGTACCATTCAATCCAGCAGGCGCACCATTGGACCTCTCACCTGAGAAGACAAGAATCGAGAAGACACAGGCCGCAAAAGCTGCAGTGCAGCCTTATTCACAATAGCCAAGAAAGTGAAGCAATCAAAATGTCCAACAAGAGGTGAATGGATAAAGAAGAAGTGGTCCATGTACACAATGGAATATTAGCCATGGAAGACAATGAACCATTGCTCTCTGAGGCACCACAAATGAGTCTGGAGATAATCACGAAACATGAGGTAAGTCGGAAAGCAAAAGACCTATATTCTATGATATCACTTATAGGCGTTATCTAATAACTGACACAAATGAACGTATTTCCACAGAGAAAGACACCCACAGACTTAGAAAACAAACTATGCTCATCTAAAAGGAAAGGTGGGGGGAATGGATAAATTAAGATTAGTGTTACTATATGTATACAAACACATATTATATACATATATCAAAAAGACCGACCATATAGCAAGGGAGGTCTGCGGAACCCTCAGTAACATTTTACATGGGAAGAGGATCTGTACTTGAATAGACATATATAATGTACAAATGAACCAGATCGTGTACACCTAGGAGAAACAATATTCTAAGCTTTACCCCAATTAAAAAAAAATTTTAAAACCAAGAAGAAATAATGAGACATAATCTTATGGGGGTTTCTCCATGCACATTCCAATGTAATTTACAACCTAGGAACACGACTTCCAGAAAGACTCTGCTGCCCTCGTACCCAGATTTGGGAATGGAGAAATGCTGCCTCCTTGAGGCCACTTCCCACAACAGCAGCTTTAAATCCATTGCCAAAGGTCACTAAATAGTCACCAAACTTGCAGTTCGGTAAATGACACCTGCTCTCTAAAAAAATTCTGGGGTGGAAAATCGACCAAAAAATTCAAAAGAGGGCAACCTTCCAAGAAGACAATTGCAAGAGTTATATTGTACTCCCAATTGTTTCCTTTTTTTAACAGAAAAGAAAACGGCAGAGAAAAATGATGAGTTTTACGAATTTTCAAAGACATGCAAACCCAAATTACAAACACCTATCAGCTCACAGCAGCCAGAAGGGCCGTTAGCATAAATGCTGCAAACAATAAATGCTGAAGCGATTGTGGAGAAATGCGTACCCTCGATTCTAAGGGGGACGTGGTAAGAGCCACTAATGAAAACACAAAGAAGGTGCTTTGAAAAGGGTAACACGGTGCTACCAGTCAATCAATCCCAACCACTGCTGGGCCTATCACCTGAGAAAATGAGAATTAAAAAGTCACAGGCTGGCAATCCTGCACTCCAACAATATTTACCATAGCCAACACTTGGAAGCAATGAAAATGTCCATCAACCGAGGAATGCACAAAGTAGAAGTGGTCCACGTACACAGTGGAAAATTACTCCAATAAAAAATAAAAAGTAAATTTAAAAAAACCAACAAAAGTAAGGAGACATCAGCTTGTGTGGGTTTGTCTGGGCACACTCCACTCTAATTTATAACCGAGAAACACCACAGGCCGCAAGGGCTTTTCCCTAGGTACCAGGGTGGGGAACATAGAAAGGCTGCCACCCTCTGGCAGTTACCTGCAAAAGCAGCTTTAAAGGCTGTGCTAATGGTCATTTCATAGGAACAAGTACTGCAGAACTGTAAATGAAACCTGCCCTCAAAATGTCTTGAGGGAGGTAATGGCCAAAACATTTCAAAATGTGACACATACTTTAAGAGAACACTTTGAAGAACTAAGGGGTAATCACAGCTTGCAAAATACAAAGGACATGCCTTAAAGCTCAATTTCAACGGATTATGAGGCACGTGCGATTTCAACCACAGAGAGGTATCAGCTCACACTTGTCAGAATAACCATCAGCAAGAAAACTACAAACAATAAATGCTGAAGGTGTTGTGGAGAAATGCACACCCTCAACTTCGAGTGGGACGTAACTTGGAAACCGCCACGAATGAGAACAGAACGGATGTGCCTTAAAAAGGTCAACGTTGAGCTACCATATGATCCAGCAGGCCCACTCCTCGACCTAAAATCTAAGAAGAGAGAATTGCAAAGACACAGGCAGGCAAATCTGCATGGCACAGTATTACAATAGCCAAGATATGGAAGTAACCAAAAAGTCCACCAACAGATGGGTGGACAAAGAAGAACTCCTCCATGTACAGATGGAATATTCGCTAGTGAAAAAAGTGAAACAATGCCATTTGCAGCACCATAGATGAGTCTAGACGTAATCACGCCACGTGTAGTAAGTGAGAAAGCAAAAGACACATATCCTATCATATCACTTTTAGGAGTTACTTAAAAATTGATACCAATGAAGATATTTCCACAGAGAAAGGCAACCACAGATTCATTAAAAAACTTATGGTTCACCAAATAGAAAGGGATGAGGATTGGCTACATTACCATATTGGGGTTAACAGAGATATACAAACCATGTGAAATATATAATCACCAAAGACGTACGGAAGACCAGGAGAGAGACTACTCAACATTGTGTCATAACCTACATGGAAAAAGGACGCGAGGAAGAATAGATACACGTATATGTGTGAAAGAACCACATCTTGCACACCTAGAACAAACAAACCATTGTAATCAAATTTGCTGGGATAAAAAATCAAAAGTAAATTACAAATATGAACAAGAAGTAATGAGACATAAACTTACAGGGCTTTTTCCTGGCACATTCCATTCTAATTTACAACCTAGAACACCACTTCCATTAAGGCTCTGTTTCCCCAGTAACCAAATTTGGTAAAGGAGAAATGCTGCCACCTTCTGACCTTTCCCTGCAGGAGCAGCTTTAAACTCACAGCTAATGGTCACTTAACATTCCCAAGGACTCAGGGCTGTAAAGGACACCTGCCCTAAAAAATTGTGCTGAAGTAGGGAATGGACAAAAAAATTCAAAACAGGCAAAGGTTTCAAGAAGAGAGTATGAAGAGTTAAGTTTTACTCACGCTCTTTTAAAAAAAAAAGGAAAATGGATAAAAGCTCAACCTCAGGGAGTGTTAGACCCATGCAATCTAATCTACAAAAAGTTTCAACTTACACCAGTCGACTGACCAGCAGCAAAAAGTCTACAGACAATAAATGCTGAAGGGGTTTTAGGGAACTGTGTACCCTCTACCTGCTGGTGAGACGTAAAGGGGTAACAGCCAATAATGAGAACAGAAAGGAGCTGTGTTTAAAAGTAAAAATGGAGGTACCATTCAATCCAGCAGGCGCACCATTGGACCTCTCACCTGAGAAGACAAGAATCGAGAAGACACAGGCCGCAAAAGCTGCAGTGCAGCCTTATTCACAATAGCCAAGAAAGTGAAGCAATCAAAATGTCCAACAAGAGGTGAATGGATAAAGAAGAAGTGGTCCATGTACACAATGGAATATTAGCCATGGAAGACAATGAACCATTGCTCTCTGAGGCACCACAAATGAGTCTGGAGATAATCACGAAACATGAGGTAAGTCGGAAAGCAAAAGACCTATATTCTATGATATCACTTATAGGCGTTATCTAATAACTGACACAAATGAACGTATTTCCACAGAGAAAGACACCCACAGACTTAGAAAACAAACTATGCTCATCTAAAAGGAAAGGTGGGGGGAATGGATAAATTAAGATTAGTGTTACTATATGTATACAAACACATATTATATACATATATCAAAAAGACCGACCATATAGCAAGGGAGGTCTGCGGAACCCTCAGTAACATTTTACATGGGAAGAGGATCTGTACTTGAATAGACATATATAATGTACAAATGAACCAGATCGTGTACACCTAGGAGAAACAATATTCTAAGCTTTACCCCAATTAAAAAAAAATTTTAAAACCAAGAAGAAATAATGAGACATAATCTTATGGGGGTTTCTCCATGCACATTCCAATGTAATTTACAACCTAGGAACACGACTTCCAGAAAGACTCTGCTGCCCTCGTACCCAGATTTGGGAATGGAGAAATGCTGCCTCCTTGAGGCCACTTCCCACAACAGCAGCTTTAAATCCATTGCCAAAGGTCACTAAATAGTCACCAAACTTGCAGTTCGGTAAATGACACCTGCTCTCTAAAAAAATTCTGGGGTGGAAAATCGACCAAAAAATTCAAAAGAGGGCAACCTTCCAAGAAGACAATTGCAAGAGTTATATTGTACTCCCAATTGTTTCCTTTTTTTAACAGAAAAGAAAACGGCAGAGAAAAATGATGAGTTTTACGAATTTTCAAAGACATGCAAACCCAAATTACAAACACCTATCAGCTCACAGCAGCCAGAAGGGCCGTTAGCATAAATGCTGCAAACAATAAATGCTGAAGCGATTGTGGAGAAATGCGTACCCTCGATTCTAAGGGGGACGTGGTAAGAGCCACTAATGAAAACACAAAGAAGGTGCTTTGAAAAGGGTAACACGGTGCTACCAGTCAATCAATCCCAACCACTGCTGGGCCTATCACCTGAGAAAATGAGAATTAAAAAGTCACAGGCTGGCAATCCTGCACTCCAACAATATTTACCATAGCCAACACTTGGAAGCAATGAAAATGTCCATCAACCGAGGAATGCACAAAGTAGAAGTGGTCCACGTACACAGTGGAAAATTACTCCAATAAAAAATAAAAAGTAAATTTAAAAAAACCAACTAAAGTAAGGAGACATCAGCTTGTGTGGGTTTGTCTGGGCACACTCCACTCTAATTTATAACCGAGAAACACCACAGGCCGCAAGGGCTTTTCCCTAGGTACCAGGGTGGGGAACATAGAAAGGCTGCCACCCTCTGGCAGTTACCTGCAAAAGCAGCTTTAAAGGCTGTGCTAATGGTCATTTCATAGGAACAAGTACTGCAGAACTGTAAATGAAACCTGCCCTCAAAATGTCTTGAGGGAGGTAATGGCCAAAACATTTCAAAATGTGACACATACTTTAAGAGAACACTTTGAAGAACTAAGGGGTAATCACAGCTTGCAAAATACAAAGGACATGCCTTAAAGCTCAATTTCAACGGATTATGAGGCACGTGCGATTTCAACCACAGAGAGGTATCAGCTCACACTTGTCAGAATAACCATCAGCAAGAAAACTACAAACAATAAATGCTGAAGGTGTTGTGGAGAAATGCACACCCTCAACTTCGAGTGGGACGTAAGTTGGAAACCGCCACGAATGAGAACAGAACGGATGTGCCTTAAAAAGGTCAACGTTGAGCTACCATATGATCCAGCAGGCCCACTCCTCGACCTAAAATCTAAGAAGAGAGAATTGCAAAGACACAGGCAGGCAAATCTGCATGGCACAGTATTACAATAGCCAAGATATGGAAGTAACCAAAAAGTCCACCAACAGATGGGTGGACAAAGAAGAACTCCTCCATGTACAGATGGAATATTCGCTAGTGAAAAAAGTGAAACAATGCCATTTGCAGCACCATAGATGAGTCTAGACGTAATCACGCCACGTGTAGTAAGTGAGAAAGCAAAAGACACATAGCCTATCATATCACTTTTAGGAGTTACTTAAAAATTGATACCAATGAAGATATTTCCACAGAGAAAGGCAACCACAGATTCATTAAAAAACTTATGGTTCACCAAATAGAAAGGGATGAGGATTGGCTACATTACCATATTGGGGTTAACAGAGATATACAAACCATGTGAA
Organism: Balaenoptera borealis; assembly: GCF_965194805.1. Taxonomy (NCBI): domain Eukaryota; kingdom Metazoa; phylum Chordata; class Mammalia; order Artiodactyla; family Balaenopteridae; genus Balaenoptera; species Balaenoptera borealis. Next base: position 171,977 of record NW_028122963.1, read on the forward strand.
ATATATAATCACCAAAGACGTACGGAAGACCAGGAGAGAGACTACTCAACATTGTGTCATAACCTACATGGAAAAAGGACGCGAGGAAGAATAGATACACGTATATGTGTGAAAGAACCACATCTTGCACACCTAGAACAAACAAACCATTGTAATCAAATTTGCTGGGATAAAAAATCAAAAGTAAATTACAAATATGAACAAGAAGTAATGAGACATAAACTTACAGGGCTTTTTCCTGGCACATTCCATTCTAATTTACAACCTAGAACACCACTTCCATTAAGGCTCTGTTTCCCCAGTAACCAAATTTGGTAAAGGAGAAATGCTGCCACCTTCTGACCTTTCCCTGCAGGAGCAGCTTTAAACTCACAGCTAATGGTCACTTAACATTCCCAAGGACTCAGGGCTGTAAAGGACACCTGCCCTAAAAAATTGTGCTGAAGTAGGGAATGGACAAAAAAATTCAAAACAGGCAAAGGTTTCAAGAAGAGAGTATGAAGAGTTAAGTTTTACTCACGCTCTTTTAAAAAAAAAAGGAAAATGGATAAAAGCTCAACCTCAGGGAGTGTTAGACCCATGCAATCTAATCTACAAAAAGTTTCAACTTACACCAGTCGACTGACCAGCAGCAAAAAGTCTACAGACAATAAATGCTGAAGGGGTTTTAGGGAACTGTGTACCCTCTACCTGCTGGTGAGACGTAAAGGGGTAACAGCCAATAATGAGAACAGAAAGGAGCTGTGTTTAAAAGTAAAAATGGAGGTACCATTCAATCCAGCAGGCGCACCATTGGACCTCTCACCTGAGAAGACAAGAATCGAGAAGACACAGGCCGCAAAAGCTGCAGTGCAGCCTTATTCACAATAGCCAAGAAAGTGAAGCAATCAAAATGTCCAACAAGAGGTGAATGGATAAAGAAGAAGTGGTCCATGTACACAATGGAATATTAGCCATGGAAGACAATGAACCATTGCTCTCTGAGGCACCACAAATGAGTCTGGAGATAATCACGAAACATGAGGTAAGTCGGAAAGCAAAAGACCTATATTCTATGATATCACTTATAGGCGTTATCTAATAACTGACACAAATGAACGTATTTCCACAGAGAAAGACACCCACAGACTTAGAAAACAAACTATGCTCATCTAAAAGGAAAGGTGGGGGGAATGGATAAATTAAGATTAGTGTTACTATATGTATACAAACACATATTATATACATATATCAAAAAGACCGACCATATAGCAAGGGAGGTCTGCGGAACCCTCAGTAACATTTTACATGGGAAGAGGATCTGTACTTGAATAGACATATATAATGTACAAATGAACCAGATCGTGTACACCTAGGAGAAACAATATTCTAAGCTTTACCCCAATTAAAAAAAAATTTTAAAACCAAGAAGAAATAATGAGACATAATCTTATGGGGGTTTCTCCATGCACATTCCAATGTAATTTACAACCTAGGAACACGACTTCCAGAAAGACTCTGCTGCCCTCGTACCCAGATTTGGGAATGGAGAAATGCTGCCTCCTTGAGGCCACTTCCCACAACAGCAGCTTTAAATCCATTGCCAAAGGTCACTAAATAGTCACCAAACTTGCAGTTCGGTAAATGACACCTGCTCTCTAAAAAAATTCTGGGGTGGAAAATCGACCAAAAAATTCAAAAGAGGGCAACCTTCCAAGAAGACAATTGCAAGAGTTATATTGTACTCCCAATTGTTTCCTTTTTTTAACAGAAAAGAAAACGGCAGAGAAAAATGATGAGTTTTACGAATTTTCAAAGACATGCAAACCCAAATTACAAACACCTATCAGCTCACAGCAGCCAGAAGGGCCGTTAGCATAAATGCTGCAAACAATAAATGCTGAAGCGATTGTGGAGAAATGCGTACCCTCGATTCTAAGGGGGACGTGGTAAGAGCCACTAATGAAAACACAAAGAAGGTGCTTTGAAAAGGGTAACACGGTGCTACCAGTCAATCAATCCCAACCACTGCTGGGCCTATCACCTGAGAAAATGAGAATTAAAAAGTCACAGGCTGGCAATCCTGCACTCCAACAATATTTACCATAGCCAACACTTGGAAGCAATGAAAATGTCCATCAACCGAGGAATGCACAAAGTAGAAGTGGTCCACGTACACAGTGGAAAATTACTCCAATAAAAAATAAAAAGTAAATTTAAAAAAACCAACAAAAGTAAGGAGACATCAGCTTGTGTGGGTTTGTCTGGGCACACTCCACTCTAATTTATAACCGAGAAACACCACAGGCCGCAAGGGCTTTTCCCTAGGTACCAGGGTGGGGAACATAGAAAGGCTGCCACCCTCTGGCAGTTACCTGCAAAAGCAGCTTTAAAGGCTGTGCTAATGGTCATTTCATAGGAACAAGTACTGCAGAACTGTAAATGAAACCTGCCCTCAAAATGTCTTGAGGGAGGTAATGGCCAAAACATTTCAAAATGTGACACATACTTTAAGAGAACACTTTGAAGAACTAAGGGGTAATCACAGCTTGCAAAATACAAAGGACATGCCTTAAAGCTCAATTTCAACGGATTATGAGGCACGTGCGATTTCAACCACAGAGAGGTATCAGCTCACACTTGTCAGAATAACCATCAGCAAGAAAACTACAAACAATAAATGCTGAAGGTGTTGTGGAGAAATGCACACCCTCAACTTCGAGTGGGACGTAACTTGGAAACCGCCACGAATGAGAACAGAACGGATGTGCCTTAAAAAGGTCAACGTTGAGCTACCATATGATCCAGCAGGCCCACTCCTCGACCTAAAATCTAAGAAGAGAGAATTGCAAAGACACAGGCAGGCAAATCTGCATGGCACAGTATTACAATAGCCAAGATATGGAAGTAACCAAAAAGTCCACCAACAGATGGGTGGACAAAGAAGAACTCCTCCATGTACAGATGGAATATTCGCTAGTGAAAAAAGTGAAACAATGCCATTTGCAGCACCATAGATGAGTCTAGACGTAATCACGCCACGTGTAGTAAGTGAGAAAGCAAAAGACACATAGCCTATCATATCACTTTTAGGAGTTACTTAAAAATTGATACCAATGAAGATATTTCCACAGAGAAAGGCAACCACAGATTCATTAAAAAACTTATGGTTCACCAAATAGAAAGGGATGAGGATTGGCTACATTACCATATTGGGGTTAACAGAGATATACAAACCATGTGAAATATATAATCACCAAAGACGTACGGAAGACCAGGAGAGAGACTACTCAACATTGTGTCATAACCTACATGGAAAAAGGACGCGAGGAAGAATAGATACACGTATATGTGTGAAAGAACCACATCTTGCACACCTAGAACAAACAAACCATTGTAATCAAATTTGCTGGGATAAAAAATCAAAAGTAAATTACAAATATGAACAAGAAGTAATGAGACATAAACTTACAGGGCTTTTTCCTGGCACATTCCATTCTAATTTACAACCTAGAACACCACTTCCATTAAGGCTCTGTTTCCCCAGTAACCAAATTTGGTAAAGGAGAAATGCTGCCACCTTCTGACCTTTCCCTGCAGGAGCAGCTTTAAACTCACAGCTAATGGTCACTTAACATTCCCAAGGACTCAGGGCTGTAAAGGACACCTGCCCTAAAAAATTGTGCTGAAGTAGGGAATGGACAAAAAAATTCAAAACAGGCAAAGGTTTCAAGAAGAGAGTATGAAGAGTTAAGTTTTACTCACGCTCTTTAAAAAAAAAAAGGAAAATGGATAAAAGCTCAACCTCAGGGAGTGTTAGACCCATGCAATCTAATCTACAAAAAGTTTCAACTTACACCAGTCGACTGACCAGCAGCAAAAAGTCTACAGACAATAAATGCTGAAGGGGTTTTAGGGAACTGTGTACCCTCTACCTGCTGGTGAGACGTAAAGGGGTAACAGCCAATAATGAGAACAGAAAGGAGCTGTGTTTAAAAGTAAAAATGGAGGTACCATTCAATCCAGCAGGCGCACCATTGGACCTCTCACCTGAGAAGACAAGAATCGAGAAGACACAGGCCGCAAAAGCTGCAGTGCAGCCTTATTCACAATAGCCAAGAAAGTGAAGCAATCAAAATGTCCAACAAGAGGTGAATGGATAAAGAAGAAGTGGTCCATGTACACAATGGAATATTAGCCATGGAAGACAATGAACCATTGCTCTCTGAGGCACCACAAATGAGTCTGGAGATAATCACGAAACATGAGGTAAGTCGGAAAGCAAAAGACCTATATTCTATGATATCACTTATAGGCGTTATCTAATAACTGACACAAATGAACGTATTTCCACAGAGAAAGACACCCACAGACTTAGAAAACAAACTATGCTCATCTAAAAGGAAAGGTGGGGGGAATGGATAAATTAAGATTAGTGTTACTATATGTATACAAACACATATTATATACATATATCAAAAAGACCGACCATATAGCAAGGGAGGTCTGCGGAACCCTCAGTAACATTTTACATGGGAAGAGGATCTGTACTTGAATAGACATATATAATGTACAAATGAACCAGATCGTGTACACCTAGGAGAAACAATATTCTAAGCTTTACCCCAATTAAAAAAAAATTTTAAAACCAAGAAGAAATAATGAGACATAATCTTATGGGGGTTTCTCCATGCACATTCCAATGTAATTTACAACCTAGGAACACGACTTCCAGAAAGACTCTGCTGCCCTCGTACCCAGATTTGGGAATGGAGAAATGCTGCCTCCTTGAGGCCACTTCCCACAACAGCAGCTTTAAATCCATTGCCAAAGGTCACTAAATAGTCACCAAACTTGCAGTTCGGTAAATGACACCTGCTCTCTAAAAAAATTCTGGGGTGGAAAATCGACCAAAAAATTCAAAAGAGGGCAACCTTCCAAGAAGACAATTGCAAGAGTTATATTGTACTCCCAATTGTTTCCTTTTTTTAACAGAAAAGAAAACGGCAGAGAAAAATGATGAGTTTTACGAATTTTCAAAGACATGCAAACCCAAATTACAAACACCTATCAGCTCACAGCAGCCAGAAGGGCCGTTAGCATAAATGCTGCAAACAATAAATGCTGAAGCGATTGTGGAGAAATGCGTACCCTCGATTCTAAGGGGGACGTGGTAAGAGCCACTAATGAAAACACAAAGAAGGTGCTTTGAAAAGGGTAACACGGTGCTACCAGTCAATCAATCCCAACCACTGCTGGGCCTATCACCTGAGAAAATGAGAATTAAAAAGTCACAGGCTGGCAATCCTGCACTCCAACAATATTTACCATAGCCAACACTTGGAAGCAATGAAAATGTCCATCAACCGAGGAATGCACAAAGTAGAAGTGGTCCACGTACACAGTGGAAAATTACTCCAATAAAAAATAAAAAGTAAATTTAAAAAAACCAACAAAAGTAAGGAGACATCAGCTTGTGTGGGTTTGTCTGGGCACACTCCACTCTAATTTATAACCGAGAAACACCACAGGCCGCAAGGGCTTTTCCCTAGGTACCAGGGTGGGGAACATAGAAAGGCTGCCACCCTCTGGCAGTTACCTGCAAAAGCAGCTTTAAAGGCTGTGCTAATGGTCATTTCATAGGAACAAGTACTGCAGAACTGTAAATGAAACCTGCCCTCAAAATGTCTTGAGGGAGGTAATGGCCAAAACATTTCAAAATGTGACACATACTTTAAGAGAACACTTTGAAGAACTAAGGGGTAATCACAGCTTGCAAAATACAAAGGACATGCCTTAAAGCTCAATTTCAACGGATTATGAGGCACGTGCGATTTCAACCACAGAGAGGTATCAGCTCACACTTGTCAGAATAACCATCAGCAAGAAAACTACAAACAATAAATGCTGAAGGTGTTGTGGAGAAATGCACACCCTCAACTTCGAGTGGGACGTAACTTGGAAACCGCCACGAATGAGAACAGAACGGATGTGCCTTAAAAAGGTCAACGTTGAGCTACCATATGATCCAGCAGGCCCACTCCTCGACCTAAAATCTAAGAAGAGAGAATTGCAAAGACACAGGCAGGCAAATCTGCATGGCACAGTATTACAATAGCCAAGATATGGAAGTAACCAAAAAGTCCACCAACAGATGGGTGGACAAAGAAGAACTCCTCCATGTACAGATGGAATATTCGCTAGTGAAAAAAGTGAAACAATGCCATTTGCAGCACCATAGATGAGTCTAGACGTAATCACGCCACGTGTAGTAAGTGAGAAAGCAAAAGACACATAGCCTATCATATCACTTTTAGGAGTTACTTAAAAATTGATACCAATGAAGATATTTCCACAGAGAAAGGCAACCACAGATTCATTAAAAAACTTATGGTTCACCAAATAGAAAGGGATGAGGATTGGCTACATTACCATATTGGGGTTAACAGAGATATACAAACCATGTGAAATATATAATCACCAAAGACGTACGGAAGACCAGGAGAGAGACTACTCAACATTGTGTCATAACCTACATGGAAAAAGGACGCGAGGAAGAATAGATACACGTATATGTGTGAAAGAACCACATCTTGCACACCTAGAACAAACAAACCATTGTAATCAAATTTGCTGGGATAAAAAATCAAAAGTAAATTACAAATATGAACAAGAAGTAATGAGACATAAACTTACAGGGCTTTTTCCTGGCACATTCCATTCTAATTTACAACCTAGAACACCACTTCCATTAAGGCTCTGTTTCCCCAGTAACCAAATTTGGTAAAGGAGAAATGCTGCCACCTTCTGACCTTTCCCTGCAGGAGCAGCTTTAAACTCACAGCTAATGGTCACTTAACATTCCCAAGGACTCAGGGCTGTAAAGGACACCTGCCCTAAAAAATTGTGCTGAAGTAGGGAATGGACAAAAAAATTCAAAACAGGCAAAGGTTTCAAGAAGAGAGTATGAAGAGTTAAGTTTTACTCACGCTCTTTTAAAAAAAAAAGGAAAATGGATAAAAGCTCAACCTCAGGGAGTGTTAGACCCATGCAATCTAATCTACAAAAAGTTTCAACTTACACCAGTCGACTGACCAGCAGCAAAAAGTCTACAGACAATAAATGCTGAAGGGGTTTTAGGGAACTGTGTACCCTCTACCTGCTGGTGAGACGTAAAGGGGTAACAGCCAATAATGAGAACAGAAAGGAGCTGTGTTTAAAAGTAAAAATGGAGGTACCATTCAATCCAGCAGGCGCACCATTGGACCTCTCACCTGAGAAGACAAGAATCGAGAAGACACAGGCCGCAAAAGCTGCAGTGCAGCCTTATTCACAATAGCCAAGAAAGTGAAGCAATCAAAATGTCCAACAAGAGGTGAATGGATAAAGAAGAAGTGGTCCATGTACACAATGGAATATTAGCCATGGAAGACAATGAACCATTGCTCTCTGAGGCACCACAAATGAGTCTGGAGATAATCACGAAACATGAGGTAAGTCGGAAAGCAAAAGACCTATATTCTATGATATCACTTATAGGCGTTATCTAATAACTGACACAAATGAACGTATTTCCACAGAGAAAGACACCCACAGACTTAGAAAACAAACTATGCTCATCTAAAAGGAAAGGTGGGGGGAATGGATAAATTAAGATTAGTGTTACTATATGTATACAAACACATATTATATACATATATCAAAAAGACCGACCATATAGCAAGGGAGGTCTGCGGAACCCTCAGTAACATTTTACATGGGAAGAGGATCTGTACTTGAATAGACATATATAATGTACAAATGAACCAGATCGTGTACACCTAGGAGAAACAATATTCTAAGCTTTACCCCAATTAAAAAAAAATTTTAAAACCAAGAAGAAATAATGAGACATAATCTTATGGGGGTTTCTCCATGCACATTCCAATGTAATTTACAACCTAGGAACACGACTTCCAGAAAGACTCTGCTGCCCTCGTACCCAGATTTGGGAATGGAGAAATGCTGCCTCCTTGAGGCCACTTCCCACAACAGCAGCTTTAAATCCATTGCCAAAGGTCACTAAATAGTCACCAAACTTGCAGTTCGGTAAATGACACCTGCTCTCTAAAAAAATTCTGGGGTGGAAAATCGACCAAAAAATTCAAAAGAGGGCAACCTTCCAAGAAGACAATTGCAAGAGTTATATTGTACTCCCAATTGTTTCCTTTTTTTAACAGAAAAGAAAACGGCAGAGAAAAATGATGAGTTTTACGAATTTTCAAAGACATGCAAACCCAAATTACAAACACCTATCAGCTCACAGCAGCCAGAAGGGCCGTTAGCATAAATGCTGCAAACAATAAATGCTGAAGCGATTGTGGAGAAATGCGTACCCTCGATTCTAAGGGGGACGTGGTAAGAGCCACTAATGAAAACACAAAGAAGGTGCTTTGAAAAGGGTAACACGGTGCTACCAGTCAATCAATCCCAACCACTGCTGGGCCTATCACCTGAGAAAATGAGAATTAAAAAGTCACAGGCTGGCAATCCTGCACTCCAACAATATTTACCATAGCCAACACTTGGAAGCAATGAAAATGTCCATCAACCGAGGAATGCACAAAGTAGAAGTGGTCCACGTACACAGTGGAAAATTACTCCAATAAAAAATAAAAAGTAAATTTAAAAAAACCAACAAAAGTAAGGAGACATCAGCTTGTGTGGGTTTGTCTGGGCACACTCCACTCTAATTTATAACCGAGAAACACCACAGGCCGCAAGGGCTTTTCCCTAGGTACCAGGGTGGGGAACATAGAAAGGCTGCCACCCTCTGGCAGTTACCTGCAAAAGCAGCTTTAAAGGCTGTGCTAATGGTCATTTCATAGGAACAAGTACTGCAGAACTGTAAATGAAACCTGCCCTCAAAATGTCTTGAGGGAGGTAATGGCCAAAACATTTCAAAATGTGACACATACTTTAAGAGAACACTTTGAAGAACTAAGGGGTAATCACAGCTTGCAAAATACAAAGGACATGCCTTAAAGCTCAATTTCAACGGATTATGAGGCACGTGCGATTTCAACCACAGAGAGGTATCAGCTCACACTTGTCAGAATAACCATCAGCAAGAAAACTACAAACAATAAATGCTGAAGGTGTTGTGGAGAAATGCACACCCTCAACTTCGAGTGGGACGTAACTTGGAAACCGCCACGAATGAGAACAGAACGGATGTGCCTTAAAAAGGTCAACGTTGAGCTACCATATGATCCAGCAGGCCCACTCCTCGACCTAAAATCTAAGAAGAGAGAATTGCAAAGACACAGGCAGGCAAATCTGCATGGCACAGTATTACAATAGCCAAGATATGGAAGTAACCAAAAAGTCCACCAACAGATGGGTGGACAAAGAAGAACTCCTCCATGTACAGATGGAATATTCGCTAGTGAAAAAAGTGAAACAATGCCATTTGCAGCACCATAGATGAGTCTAGACGTAATCACGCCACGTGTAGTAAGTGAGAAAGCAAAAGACACATAGCCTATCATATCACTTTTAGGAGTTACTTAAAAATTGATACCAATGAAGATATTTCCACAGAGAAAGGCAACCACAGATTCATTAAAAAACTTATGGTTCACCAAATAGAAAGGGATGAGGATTGGCTACATTACCATATTGGGGTTAACAGAGATATACAAACCATGTGAAATATATAATCACCAAAGACGTACGGAAGACCAGGAGAGAGACTACTCAACATTGTGTCATAACCTACATGGAAAAAGGACGCGAGGAAGAATAGATACACGTATATGTGTGAAAGAACCACATCTTGCACACCTAGAACAAACAAACCATTGTAATCAAATTTGCTGGGATAAAAAATCAAAAGTAAATTACAAATATGAACAAGAAGTAATGAGACATAAACTTACAGGGCTTTTTCCTGGCACATTCCATTCTAATTTACAACCTAGAACACCACTTCCATTAAGGCTCTGTTTCCCCAGTAACCAAATTTGGTAAAGGAGAAATGCTGCCACCTTCTGACCTTTCCCTGCAGGAGCAGCTTTAAACTCACAGCTAATGGTCACTTAACATTCCCAAGGACTCAGGGCTGTAAAGGACACCTGCCCTAAAAAATTGTGCTGAAGTAGGGAATGGACAAAAAAATTCAAAACAGGCAAAGGTTTCAAGAAGAGAGTATGAAGAGTTAAGTTTTACTCACGCTCTTTTAAAAAAAAAGGAAAATGGATAAAAGCTCAACCTCAGGGAGTGTTAGACCCATGCAATCTAATCTACAAAAAGTTTCAACTTACACCAGTCGACTGACCAGCAGCAAAAAGTCTACAGACAATAAATGCTGAAGGGGTTTTAGGGAACTGTGTACCCTCTACCTGCTGGTGAGACGTAAAGGGGTAACAGCCAATAATGAGAACAGAAAGGAGCTGTGTTTAAAAGTAAAAATGGAGGTACCATTCAATCCAGCAGGCGCACCATTGGACCTCTCACCTGAGAAGACAAGAATCGAGAAGACACAGGCCGCAAAAGCTGCAGTGCAGCCTTATTCACAATAGCCAAGAAAGTGAAGCAATCAAAATGTCCAACAAGAGGTGAATGGATAAAGAAGAAGTGGTCCATGTACACAATGGAATATTAGCCATGGAAGACAATGAACCATTGCTCTCTGAGGCACCACAAATGAGTCTGGAGATAATCACGAAACATGAGGTAAGTCGGAAAGCAAAAGACCTATATTCTATGATATCACTTATAGGCGTTATCTAATAACTGACACAAATGAACGTATTTCCACAGAGAAAGACACCCACAGACTTAGAAAACAAACTATGCTCATCTAAAAGGAAAGGTGGGGGGAATGGATAAATTAAGATTAGTGTTACTATATGTATACAAACACATATTATATACATATATCAAAAAGACCGACCATATAGCAAGGGAGGTCTGCGGAACCCTCCAGTAACATTTTACATGGGAAGAGGATCTGTACTTGAATAGACATATATAATGTACAAATGAACCAGATCGTGTACACCTAGGAGAAACAATATTCTAAGCTTTACCCCAATTAAAAAAAAATTTTAAAACCAAGAAGAAATAATGAGACATAATCTTATGGGGGTTTCTCCATGCACATTCCAATGTAATTTACAACCTAGGAACACGACTTCCAGAAAGACTCTGCTGCCCTCGTACCCAGATTTGGGAATGGAGAAATGCTGCCTCCTTGAGGCCACTTCCCACAACAGCAGCTTTAAATCCATTGCCAAAGGTCACTAAATAGTCACCAAACTTGCAGTTCGGTAAATGACACCTGCTCTCTAAAAAAATTCTGGGGTGGAAAATCGACCAAAAAATTCAAAAGAGGGCAACCTTCAAGAAGACAATTGCAAGAGTTATATTGTACTCCCAATTGTTTCCTTTTTTTAACAGAAAAGAAAACGGCAGAGAAAAATGATGAGTTTTACGAATTTTCAAAGACATGCAAACCCAAATTACAAACACCTATCAGCTCACAGCAGCCAGAAGGGCCGTTAGCATAAATGCTGCAAACAATAAATGCTGAAGCGATTGTGGAGAAATGCGTACCCTCGATTCTAAGGGGGACGTGGTAAGAGCCACTAATGAAAACACAAAGAAGGTGCTTTGAAAAGGGTAACACGGTGCTACCAGTCAATCAATCCCAACCACTGCTGGGCCTATCACCTGAGAAAATGAGAATTAAAAAGTCACAGGCTGGCAATCCTGCACTCCAACAATATTTACCATAGCCAACACTTGGAAGCAATGAAAATGTCCATCAACCGAGGAATGCACAAAGTAGAAGTGGTCCACGTACACAGTGGAAAATTACTCCAATAAAAAATAAAAAGTAAATTTAAAAAAACCAACAAAAGTAAGGAGACATCAGCTTGTGTGGGTTTGTCTGGGCACACTCCACTCTAATTTATAACCGAGAAACACCACAGGCCGCAAGGGCTTTTCCCTAGGTACCAGGGTGGGGAACATAGAAAGGCTGCCACCCTCTGGCAGTTACCTGCAAAAGCAGCTTTAAAGGCTGTGCTAATGGTCATTTCATAGGAACAAGTACTGCAGAACTGTAAATGAAACCTGCCCTCAAAATGTCTTGAGGGAGGTAATGGCCAAAACATTTCAAAATGTGACACATACTTTAAGAGAACACTTTGAAGAACTAAGGGGTAATCACAGCTTGCAAAATACAAAGGACATGCCTTAAAGCTCAATTTCAACGGATTATGAGGCACGTGCGATTTCAACCACAGAGAGGTATCAGCTCACACTTGTCAGAATAACCATCAGCAAGAAAACTACAAACAATAAATGCTGAAGGTGTTGTGGAGAAATGCACACCCTCAACTTCGAGTGGGACGTAACTTGGAAACCGCCACGAATGAGAACAGAACGGATGTGCCTTAAAAAGGTCAACGTTGAGCTACCATATGATCCAGCAGGCCCACTCCTCGACCTAAAATCTAAGAAGAGAGAATTGCAAAGACACAGGCAGGCAAATCTGCATGGCACAGTATTACAATAGCCAAGATATGGAAGTAACCAAAAAGTCCACCAACAGATGGGTGGACAAAGAAGAACTCCTCCATGTACAGATGGAATATTCGCTAGTGAAAAAAGTGAAACAATGCCATTTGCAGCACCATAGATGAGTCTAGACGTAATCACGCCACGTGTAGTAAGTGAGAAAGCAAAAGACACATATCCTATCATATCACTTTTAGGAGTTACTTAAAAATTGATACCAATGAAGATATTTCCACAGAGAAAGGCAACCACAGATTCATTAAAAAACTTATGGTTCACCAAATAGAAAGGGATGAGGATTGGCTACATTACCATATTGGGGTTAACAGAGATATACAAACCATGTGAAATATATAATCACCAAAGACGTACGGAAGACCAGGAGAGAGACTACTCAACATTGTGTCATAACCTACATGGAAAAAGGACGCGAGGAAGAATAGATACACGTATATGTGTGAAAGAACCACATCTTGCACACCTAGAACAAACAAACCATTGTAATCAAATTTGCTGGGATAAAAAATCAAAAGTAAATTACAAATATGAACAAGAAGTAATGAGACATAAACTTACAGGGCTTTTTCCTGGCACATTCCATTCTAATTTACAACCTAGAACACCACTTCCATTAAGGCTCTGTTTCCCCAGTAACCAAATTTGGTAAAGGAGAAATGCTGCCACCTTCTGACCTTTCCCTGCAGGAGCAGCTTTAAACTCACAGCTAATGGTCACTTAACATTCCCAAGGACTCAGGGCTGTAAAGGACACCTGCCCTAAAAAATTGTGCTGAAGTAGGGAATGGACAAAAAAATTCAAAACAGGCAAAGGTTTCAAGAAGAGAGTATGAAGAGTTAAGTTTTACTCACGCTCTTTTAAAAAAAAAAGGAAAATGGATAAAAGCTCAACCTCAGGGAGTGTTAGACCCATGCAATCTAATCTACAAGAAGTTTCAACTTACACCAGTCGACTGACCAGCAGCAAAAAGTCTACAGACAATAAATGCTGAAGGGGTTTTAGGGAACTGTGTACCCTCTACCTGCTGGTGAGACGTAAAGGGGTAACAGCCAATAATGAGAACAGAAAGGAGCTGTGTTTAAAAGTAAAAATGGAGGTACCATTCAATCCAGCAGGCGCACCATTGGACCTCTCACCTGAGAAGACAAGAATCGAGAAGACACAGGCCGCAAAAGCTGCAGTGCAGCCTTATTCACAATAGCCAAGAAAGTGAAGCAATCAAAATGTCCAACAAGAGGTGAATGGATAAAGAAGAAGTGGTCCATGTACACAATGGAATATTAGCCATGGAAGACAATGAACCATTGCTCTCTGAGGCACCACAAATGAGTCTGGAGATAATCACGAAACATGAGGTAAGTCGGAAAGCAAAAGACCTATATTCTATGATATCACTTATAGGCGTTATCTAATAACTGACACAAATGAACGTATTTCCACAGAGAAAGACACCCACAGACTTAGAAAACAAACTATGCTCATCTAAAAGGAAAGGTGGGGGGAATGGATAAATTAAGATTAGTGTTACTATATGTATACAAACACATATTATATACATATATCAAAAAGACCGACCATATAGCAAGGGAGGTCTGCGGAACCCTCAGTAACATTTTACATGGGAAGAGGATCTGTACTTGAATAGACATATATAATGTACAAATGAACCAGATCGTGTACACCTAGGAGAAACAATATTCTAAGCTTTACCCCAATTAAAAAAAAATTTTAAAACCAAGAAGAAATAATGAGACATAATCTTATGGGGGTTTCTCCATGCACATTCCAATGTAATTTACAACCTAGGAACACGACTTCCAGAAAGACTCTGCTGCCCTCGTACCCAGATTTGGGAATGGAGAAATGCTGCCTCCTTGAGGCCACTTCCCACAACAGCAGCTTTAAATCCATTGCCAAAGGTCACTAAATAGTCACCAAACTTGCAGTTCGGTAAATGACACCTGCTCTCTAAAAAAATTCTGGGGTGGAAAATCGACCAAAAAATTCAAAAGAGGGCAACCTTCCAAGAAGACAATTGCAAGAGTTATATTGTACTCCCAATTGTTTCCTTTTTTTAACAGAAAAGAAAACGGCAGAGAAAAATGATGAGTTTTACGAATTTTCAAAGACATGCAAACCCAAATTACAAACACCTATCAGCTCACAGCAGCCAGAAGGGCCGTTAGCATAAATGCTGCAAACAATAAATGCTGAAGCGATTGTGGAGAAATGCGTACCCTCGATTCTAAGGGGGACGTGGTAAGAGCCACTAATGAAAACACAAAGAAGGTGCTTTGAAAAGGGTAACACGGTGCTACCAGTCAATCAATCCCAACCACTGCTGGGCCTATCACCTGAGAAAATGAGAATTAAAAAGTCACAGGCTGGCAATCCTGCACTCCAACAATATTTACCATAGCCAACACTTGGAAGCAATGAAAATGTCCATCAACCGAGGAATGCACAAAGTAGAAGTGGTCCACGTACACAGTGGAAAATTACTCCAATAAAAAATAAAAAGTAAATTTAAAAAAACCAACTAAAGTAAGGAGACATCAGCTTGTGTGGGTTTGTCTGGGCACACTCCACTCTAATTTATAACCGAGAAACACCACAGGCCGCAAGGGCTTTTCCCTAGGTACCAGGGTGGGGAACATAGAAAGGCTGCCACCCTCTGGCAGTTACCTGCAAAAGCAGCTTTAAAGGCTGTGCTAATGGTCATTTCATAGGAACAAGTACTGCAGAACTGTAAATGAAAACCTGCCCTCAAATGTCTTGAGGGAGGTAATGGCCAAAACATTTCAAAATGTGACACATACTTTAAGAGAACACTTTGAAGAACTAAGGGGTAATCACAGCTTGCAAAATACAAAGGACATGCCTTAAAGCTCAATTTCAACGGATTATGAGGCACGTGCGATTTCAACCACAGAGAGGTATCAGCTCACACTTGTCAGAATAACCATCAGCAAGAAAACTACAAACAATAAATGCTGAAGGTGTTGTGGAGAAATGCACACCCTCAACTTCGAGTGGGACGTAAGTTGGAAACCGCCACGAATGAGAACAGAACGGATGTGCCTTAAAAAGGTCAACGTTGAGCTACCATATGATCCAGCAGGCC